>NC_057812.1:101192153-101431000 GCF_018294505.1 Triticum aestivum
CTCGTGGGCCCACGGTGGCCCTCCTCCACTTATTCCAGCACCCATCTTCTTCCTCTATCTCACACAAACCCGAAAAACCAACTCAAGCACGAGTTCCAGCCACTTTTGCTGTGATTTTCGATCTCCTTGCTCAAAGCACCTCTCGCAAAACTGCTTGGGGAGATTGTTCCTTGGTATGTGACTCCTCCATTGGTCCAATTAGTTTTTTTATAGTGCTTTATTCTTTGCAAATTTGTTCTACATAGGTGACCATGTTCTTGAGCTTGCATGTCAAATTTATATGGTTCCTAGTAGTTCTAATGCTTGATATAGGCTCTAGGCATTTGTAGGAGTAGTTGCTATCAGTTTAATTGAGTTTGGGTTTACTTTTATTTTGAAGTTACTAAAAATTTCAGATTGTTTCAGAAAAATGATGAGGAGATTATTGAGGGGCTCATCAAGCCAAAGCTCAAAGGAAAAGGCACCTGAGCCTAAGTATAATTTGCCACGCACCGCGGAGATTCGGGCGTGTGAATGGCCTTTTGAAGATTTCTTGAGAGCAGCCGGTATCTATGAAGATTTTCATGAATTGGCCCACAATGTAGGCCTCACCGCTTTCCTCCACGACCAATGCGATCAGTATCTCTTACTCACAAATACCTTTGTGCAAAACTTTTATTTTCATCCTAGGAACTCACCACCTACGGTGGAATTTCATTTATATGATGAGCCTAAAGAGATGTCGCTTTATGATTTCTGTTGGATTTGTTTAGTCCCTTTTGAGGGCAAGACAGAAGAACCACATCATGATGATGTGGCTGGATTTTTTGATAATATCACTGTAGAAGAAACCAGGAAGGTTTCTGATGCACGAATCACTAGCATACATTTTCATGTTTTGCATTACTTTGCATTATTTGCTAGTCGTTGTTTAATTGGACACGGAAATTCTGGAAACCTTAGTATGCCTGATTTAATTATTCTGCTTCAAGGTTTATATCTCTCCCTAATAATAAAGCACGGATTGAGTCTTCGGATTTACCGTCGCGGCATTTTTACACAAAAGTCCCTGCTGTTTTAGTTATCTAATCCACAGTCCTCTTTTAATCTGAGAAAAACGTTCCAATTTTACTAAAAACAACATGGGGCGTGCAGCGACGAAGATGCAAGCAGGGGAGGTCCCAGCTGCGCCGGCGTGCTGCCACGAAGATGCATGCAGGGGAGGTTCCAGGCCGCCGCCGCGTTCGTTCTCCGGCCGGATCATGCCGGATTCTGGCGGGAATGGTTCAAGGGCGACCGAATCCATGCATGGGGAGGCGAGTGTGGCGGGACTTGCAGGGTATGGGGAGGCGTGGATCCAAGCGACGGTGAGAAGGACGACAAGAAGGAGGTGCGGGGCGAGCTCGAGCTCCTGCGGGTAGCCATGGCAGAGAAGAGAAAGGGAACGAGGATGGGTAGCCATGGCAGAGAAGAGAAAGGGAACGAGGAGAGGGACGGTAGCGGATTACCTCGGGACGACGGCAGGACTCGCCAGCCTCGTCCTCAATGGGGTAGGGGAGCGGCAGGGAAGGCGCGAGGTTAGTGATGCTCGCCGCGGACCACGGCAGAGCATGGCTGCATCGAGCAGGACGGCGCGAGGAGGGAAAACGGGAGGAGGAGAGGCGGAACTTGCCGGAGGCACGACATCGGGTGGCGAAGTTTCCGGCGGGAGGCAAGCGTGCGAGGGGCGGCGGCGGCCAAACCTCTCTCTCGTGCGTGTCTCTCTGGTGGCTGGGGATCGAGAGGAGGACGAGGGGGATCGGAAGAGTGGGGATCGGGATCGAGCGAGCCTCTCCCCTGGCGGCTAGGGTTGACGAGGTGCGGCTGGGCCTTGGGCCAAAAGGGTCGGCTGGCGCTCTCTCTCCCTCTCTTCCTTCAGTTTTTCACTTTTTCTATTTCTGAAAAAGAACCCAGAGATTTGGAGAAAGAAAAGGAGCTCTAGGAAAAGAGTTTGGGCATGGGGTTATTTTCCCTGGACTCACCAAAATGATCGTGATCCATAAAATATAAATGGGCATGATTGAAAGTTTAAATTCAAACTCTAGGACTAGGTTTTATAAGTGTCCTAAAATATTGAGATTTTTAATGGAACTTGGGGAAAAGATAGAAGAAATATCGGCAAAGTTTAGAGGTCTACCTTGAAGTATAAAAAGGCATGGGGTTTTTGAAAGGCTCAAAAGGAATTTGAAAAGGCAATTAAATAAAATAGAAGGAAGGCTCAAATGATTTTTTGAAAATGTTCATAGCTTTTTATTTGGTCATCTAGGCTTTTTAGAGGAGAGAGAGAGATCTGAGAGTTTGAGAGAGACACATGAAAGAGAAGGGTACATGAGAAGTGAGTGAAACATGAGAGATAGAGGCATAAACAAGATATGCAAGAGACTGGGAGAGATACATACATGAGAAGTTGAGGCGTGCAAGATTTAAACACAAAAAAAGTATGGAGACTCGCGTTCATATCCGTGGGAAAGAGACCATCACAACCAAGAAAAACAAAGCAAACGTCCATGCTCAATGTGCCCGCAGGACGACCTGATCATATCGCACAGGTCATGCGGGGTCAATAGGATTGCCGACCTTGTTTACAGAACATACTGTGATGGGCTGGATTCATTCATTTCTTCATTGTTAAATTTTATAAATATTAAAAATTAATGATTGTTGCATGAGTAGTATTCTTACGAGGGTTAACATGGAGACATGTCCCATATAGAGAAAAGTAATTTATTGGTGTGGTGCCGTTGGATCGATGAAGAAGAGGGACATGAACAAGATGTTGGTGTTTGTCACAATAACATAAATATATCAATATTTTTGTTTCCCATTACAAAGCATGGGCTCTTTTATACGTTAGGAAGATGGATAAATGGGGCGAGTTTCTGAAGTTCAGTATCCAATAAAAGCATTACAAAAGGTGAACAATATAGTATTCAAAGGGATGAAGGATTCATCTTTAATTTCTTTGTAGAGGAATTAACGAGTCAATGTCTGACGGAATAACTTCAAACTAACTACTACATTTTTAAAATAGGTGTCATCTTGTAATGGATGATTTGAATATTTGGGGATTTTGAGCCGTGCATATTGGGTTAGAGTTTGTGATATCACCCCATTGCAACGCACGGGCATTTTTACTAGTAGTGATAACACTTTTAGTTTGGGCGGTATTATTGCTAGACGGTTAAATATGAACCGTACTAAGGGCCCCATCTTTGGAGGCATCTATGCCACACGCCTAGCCGCATATTTTAACATACCTATTAGGCATGCTGAGAAAGAAGAAAAAGTGCTCCCCGTGTTTATCTAGATCATAAAAGTATGCTGGCACATGCTTTTATTGTTAAGAATAGGGCAGGGGAGCTTAGATATCAATTGTTCTTTAATAAACATCATCCTGAGACTATTACCCTGCCTGCTCCTTCTTTGTTTGATTTGACTGTAGGCACGTACCTTGTTCCGTTGGCGGCTACTCACGCCTACCGAAACCCTGCACCAGTCGAGGAGCCAGAACAGGAACCACAAGATGAGCCTCCGCGACAATTTGTTTATACTTGGGACCCAGAGATGACTGTCAGCCAGTGGCAGTCAGAGTCTTCTTCTTCATCACAGTATGATCCCAACTATTCTTCATCGCAGTACGACCCCAACAACTATTATTATGGATATCCGCCAGGCCAGCCGTGGCCATAGACCAACTTAGGCCAAAAGCCTAAGTTTGGGGGAGTACGTATTTCTCACTGACATTACATTTATGTTCACACACACTTATTGCTAGATGTCGGTGCTTATACTTTTTCACTGTAATATCCATGCTAGTTTATTTTCTTTTTCCTGCTTTCTTCTTGTGCGTTTGCTTAACCTTAAGAAAAAACAAAAAAATTAGTAGTAGTTTATTTTTCTGTTGTAGTAGTAATAATTAAAAAGAAAACCCAAAAATATTTCCTGTTCTTCTTTTGCTTGTTGGGAGCTTTCCCGTGTAAATAGTTTTATTTCTTTTATTTGGGGGTCAGTAGGAGAAGACCATAATTAAATTGTTGAAGTGGCTCTTATATGCATTATTGATTGATTTAACCAAGAGCCCATATTGCCTTGTCTTCTCCTGTTTATTGAATGCTCGCAGATTCCAGCTTAGTCCAATGCACGTGCACTCTTATTATTATTCACACTGTTCGGTCATACAAGTAAAAGGCAATTATGATGATATATGATGGACTGACTGAGATGAGAAAAGCTGGTATGAACTCGACCTCTTTTGTTTTTGTAAATATGATGAGTCTGTCGTTCTTGATTCAGCTTATTATGAATAAACATGTTTGCAATGACAATTAGAGATCATAGTTGCTTGTGCCATGTTTGATTAGCTATGAGTTATAATGATTTACCTTGTATGCCAACATGCTATTGAGATGATTATGATGCGGTATGATGGGGTGGTATCCTCCTTTGAATGATTTAAGTGATTTGACTTGGCACATGTTCACGCATGTAGTTGAAACAAAATCAACATAGCCTTCACGATATTTATGTTCATGATGGATTATATCCTACTCATGCTCGCATGCAATGTTTATTAATTTTAATGCATGTACATGGCTATTGTCGCTCTCTAGTTGGTCACTTCCCAGTCTTTTGCTAGCCTTCACCTGTACTAAGCGGGAATACTGCTTGTGCATCCAATCCCTTATACCCCAAAGTTATTCCAGATGAGTCCACCATACCTTCCTATATGCGGTATCTACCTGCCGTTCCAAGCAAATTTGTATGTGCCAAACTCTAAACCTTCAAATAAACATTCTGTTTTGTATGCTCGAATAGCTCATGTATCAACAAAGGCTGTCCTTATCTTCCGTGTTAGGAGGGTTTCTCAAGAGGAGTGGACCCCGCTCCTCACTCACGAGAAAATGGCTGGTCACCGGGATGCCCAGTCCCATGCTTTATGCAAACTAAATCAAAATTAATTGCAAACAAAACTCCCCCTGGGACCTGATGTATGTTGGAGGCACTCATTGTTTCGAGCAAGCCATGGATTGATGCTTGTTGGTGGAGGGGGAGTATAAACTTTACCATTCTGTTTGGGAACCGCCTATAATGTGTTTAGATGGAAGATATCGCCATCTCTTAGTTGTTACGTTGACAATGAAAGTATACCGCTCAAAATATAATTTATCTCTATTTCAAAACCGAGCTCTGGCACCTCTACAAATCCCTGCTTCCCTCTGCAAAGGGCCTATCCATTTACTTTTATGCTGAGTCATCACCCTCTTATTAAAAAGCACTAGTTGGAGAGCACAACCGTCATTTGCATTCATCACTATTAATTTATGTTGGGTATGACTATGATTGGATCTCTTTTACCATGAATTACAATGTCTAGTCAGTCCTTGATCTTCAAAGGTGCTCTGCATTTATGTTTTGCGGTCTCAGAAAGGGCTAGCGAGATACCATCTTGTTATATCATATTATGATTATTTTGAGAAAGTGTTGTCATCCGAGATTTATTATTATTACTTGCTAGTAGATTATGCTATTGATATGAGTAATGATGAGACTTGAGAATTATTGCAAATGTGGTTAGTTATGATTTATGCTGAAAAATTGAATGCTGGCTTGACATAGTTGCAACAACAAGAGCAAACAGAGTTTGTAAAAGTTTTTCTTTATTTCAGTTTGTCAACTGAATTGCTTGAGGACAAGCAAGGGTTTAAGCTTGGGGGAGTTGATACGTCTCCGTCGTATCTACTTTTCCAAACACTTTTTGCCTTGTTTTGGACTCTATCTTGTATGATTTGAATGGAACTAACCCGGACTGACGCTGTTTTCAGCAGAATTACCATGATGTTGTTTTATGTGCAGAAAACAAATATTCTCGAAATGACCTGAAACTCCGCGGGAGGTCTTAGAAAAAACAATAAAAAAATCCTCGCCAAATATGAAGACCAGGGGCCCACACCCTTTCCACGAGGGTGGGGGGTGCCCCCCCCTAGGGCGCGCCCCCTACCTCATGGGCCCCCTGTTGACCCTTCGACACCAACTCCAACTCTATATATTTGCTTTTGGAGAGAAAAAAATTAGAGAGAAGAAATCATCGCGTTTTATGATACGGAGCCACCGCCAAGCCCTAAAACCTCTCGGGAGGGCTGATCTGGAGTCCGTTCGGTGCTCTGGAGAGGGGGATTCGTCGCCATCGTCATCATCAACCATCCTCCATCACCAATTTCATGATGCTCACCGTCATGCGTGAGTAATTGCACATAGGCTTGCTGGACGGTGATGGGTTGGATGAGATTTATCATGTAATTGAGTTAGTTTTGTTAGGGTTTGATCCCTAGTATCTATTATGTTCTGAGATTGATGTTGCTATGACTTTGATATGCTTAATGCTTGTCACTAGGGCCCGAGTGCCATGATTTCAGATCTGAACCTATTATGTTTTCATCAATATATGAGAGTTCTAGATCCTATCTTGCAAGTCTATAGTCACCTACTATGTGTTATGATCTGACAACCCCGAAGTGACAATAATCGGGACCACTCCCGGTGATGACCATAGTTTGAGGAGTTCATGTATTCACTATATGCTAATGCTTTGTTCCGGTTCTCTATTAAAAGGAGGCCTTAATATCCCTTAGTTTCCAATAGGACCCCGCTGCCACGGGAGGGTAGGACAAAAGATGCCATGCAAATTCTTTTCCATAAGCACGTATGACTATATACGGAATACATGCCTACATTACATTGACGAACTGGAGCTAGTTCTGTGTCACCCTATGTTATGACTGTTACATGATGAACCGCATCCAGCATAATTATCCATCACTGATCCGGTGCCTACGAGTTTTCCATATACTGGTTTACGCTTATTTACTTTTCCGTTGCTACTGTTACAATCACTACAAAATACCAAAAACATTACTTTTGCTGTCTCTACTTTTGTTGCCGCTACCACCACTATCATATTACTTTGCTACTAAACACTTTGCTGCAGATACTAAGTTTCCAGGTGTGGTTGAATTGACAACTCAGCAGCTAATACTTGAGAATATACTTTGGCTCCCCTTGTGTCGAATCAATAAATTTGGGTTGAATACTCTACCCTCGAAAGCTGTTGTGATCCCCTATACTTGTGGGTTATCAGAACGCCGCCAAGAAGCCGCACTGCGAGCGGCAAGGTACCAACAGGCGTTGCGACGATACCACTGCCGCAACATCCGCCCCAGAACTCTTGAGGTAGGGGATCTCGTGCTCAGACGGGTTCTCTCCAGGGAGGGGCTGCACAAGCTCTCTCCCATGTGGGAGGGCCCATTCAAGGTTGTTCATGTCTCCAGGCCTGGCTCTGCACACTTGGAAACCACAGAAGGGGTACCCATCCAAAACGCGTGGAACATTCAACATCTCCTGAGGTTCTATCCCTGAGCGAGGCCTAGCGCCTAGGAAAGTCCCGGTGCCTGTGAAGAAGGCAAATGTCTGTGAAGCTGCTGTGTTTTAGGAAAGTCCCGGTGCCTGTGAAGAAGGCAAATGCATGTGAAGCTGCTGTGTTTTGGGAAAGGCCCGGTACCTGTGAAGAAGGCAAATGCCTGTGAAGCTGTCGTGTTTTGGGAAAGGCCCGGTGCCTGTGAAGAAGGCAAATGCCTGTGAAGCCGCCGTGTTTTGGGAAAGGCCCGGTGCCTATGAAGAAGGCCAATGCCTGTGAAGCTTGCCGCCCGTGACACTCTCACGTAATAATGAGTGGGGCTGTACACGCCCCGGAGTCTCCGGAGTGCCGCCCTAGGGCCTCGGGGGCTCCCGCCCACGCCCAGTGGCAGCACTTAGCTCCGCGCTGGTGAGAAGACGTCGAAGACTAGAATAGGTGCCGGACGCGGCCTTTTCATTTGCTTTCTGCAGTTGGCTTGGTTATTCCCATTTGAAGTTTTATTGAAGCTATTGACGTTCCTGACTTGCGACTCTTTGTCTTTCTCGCTCGCTTGCCTCATTTTCTCTCGCACAAGTCTCGCGAGGGAGGTTCACGAGCGCCCTCGCGAGTGTTTTCTGCCCCGGTCGTTTGGAGCTTCCCTATCCGAGTCCTCTGCGGGAGCACCCTTCCTAGTCCATGCCTCACGGGCATCGCGACACGAGCGCAGGACCTTGGCCGATCGCCCCCACAACCAAGACCGAAAGTTACCCCTCCTATTGATCCTTGCAGGGCACAAAGCGCACGGCGAGGCCACAGCCTCGGGAGGCGAGGACCGCGTCAAGCCCCACCGAGCTAAAATAATTCCCGCACATGGGTGCACGGCACGGGAGCACAACGCAGAAATAGCGGAAGCAGCACGATGGTTAACAACAGCAGTTCTAACACGCCCCCGCGGGGCCCTATACTACCTTTTATTTCTGCACAGGAAAAGAAGGAAAGCAAAATGGGCGCGATTCGTCGTACACCAACCCACAGCGAAGGTTCGAGCTGCTCCTGGGGCTCAGGCGGATCCCTCCTCTCGCTTCGCCGGGGCGCGACGGCGGGCTGACCCGCTACCTTCACCCAGGCGGGCGCGATGGCGCGGGGGCTGGTCGCGGCCACCGCTGGAGTAGCTGCTGCCTCAGAGGGAGTCGCCGAAGCTCAGCGAACCCCGAGCACCGCCGCCTCTACGCCCGTCGCCGTCTTCATCCTGGTCAGTACCGGGGCTAGGCAGGTGGCCACGGTCGTCGTCTTCGGGGTAGCACCCAGCATGATGACCGTCTTCCCCGAACACCCTCACGTGGAGGGTGGCGTCGCCATAGAACTTGAAGTGCAGGGTGCACCACCGGCCCAGGCCGCGCGCGTGGGCAAACATTTGCCAGCTGTGGGTCAGGGCCCCATTCCGAGAAACGGAGACCTCTAGCGAAGCCCAGGAGGCCCTGCTGCAGCAGCCATCTGCCTGGAGCCAGAAGCCGCACCGGGCGCTGGCTGGCAGATCACCTACGAAGAAACACGGGAGGTGGAGCCGGGTGCAGGTTGGGTCCGCTGACCACACGACAAACTCCGGGAGCACCTTCGTAGAGCGAAAGCGTGGCCTAGGGAGCGCACACCCACGGCGTGCCCCCCAAAGGCGGCCGGGTGCTCACCACCGCGCAGGGAACCGCCTCCATGGCCGCGGGAAGCCACTACGGGGACCGTGGAATACTTGTGAGGGCGGCCTCGGCCGCGCTTGGCCGGGGGGACTCAGGCCCAACCTGGGGGGCCTTTCCTTTCTCCGCGGCCGAGAATCTCTTTGGAGCCATGGGAGCGGCGAGTAGCCAAGAAGAAGAAAAGGAGCAGCAAGAAGGGACGGGCTGAGGGGACTCGCGCAGCCCCGTACTTATAGTCGGAGGAGGCCAACCATCGAGCACCACGATCGCAGGTAATCATGACCGGTTTCTCTGCATGCAGAGACTTATCAAGTCGTGCGGTCGCTGAGGCATCATGGAGAAGCGCAGATGCCCACATCCAATCAATCGCCACGCGGAGCCCAAGGCCGCAGGCTGTTGGGGCCCGCGGGGCTTCACGCTCGCCCCTTCGCTTCCCTGCTTGGCCAAGCCCGAGCGCGCCATGGGCCCAGGGGCTACTGTTGGCGTTCTGGGAACGGGGGTCCCCAGACTTGCCTGCCTGCGGCGTGGCTCAAGTGGGGGCCCAGCATGGCCCATCTTCATCAGCTCAAGCTCAAGACCCTCGCGAGGGGCCAAGCCTCGCGGGGCGGACGACCGGAAGCTTCCTCAGAGGCAGCCTCATCAGGCCGGCTCACGAGGAGGAGGAGAGATCAAGGCAGGGGTACCTCGCGAGGAGCCCGTGACGCAAGCCATGACGATCGAGACCAGGCGGGCGCCAGGCGGGCGCCGGCCTGTGCAGCGTCCTTGTTTCCCCTTTGGTGCAAAGGGGGCAAGCACAGGCCAAGGCACCGGGCAAAGGGTACCATTCTGGTGCAACGAGACCAAGACCAGCAGAGCGGCAGGACGGAGGTCACCGTGGAGGCCAAGACAGCGTCGTCACCAGTGCTTTTGGCAGCCGAAGACCACCTTTGGTCAGGATAACTTGTACTAGATGTTCCCCTTCAAAATGGCCAATTGTTGGTGCCCTTCCCGGTCATTATTTGGGGACAGGCCCAGGGCCTCTATAAATAGAGCTAGCCACCACAGAGTAGAGGACGGACGAGAAGAGACCGAAAAAGAGAGATAGAGAGAGAGGCGATTGAACTCACCCAAGCAGTTCATCGCACCAGCTCAAGAACACCTCTCGCGAGGCTGTTCTTCCCTTGTACTATTCCTCATCAGCCCCTGAGGCAATCCACCACACCACACACTCGAGTAGGGTATTACACCACAACGGTGGCCCAAACCAGTATAAACCTTGTGTCCCTTGTGTTGTTCGTTGTTTCCAGCTTAGATCACGCGAGGAGATTGGACGTAGATCAGTAGGGGAGAGATCTCCACGCGCACCCCAGTGTTCGAACCTCAAGGGTCTGCCGGAACCCGAAATCCGACAGGAACAATTTTGGTAATAATGCGTATAGAGGTAATTTTAATCCTAGGCCTTTTCCTAGTAATTCCTCTAATAATTATGGTAATTCCTACAACAATTCTTATGGAAATTATAATAAGATGCCCTCTGATTTTGAATCTAATATTAAAGAATTTATTAGTTCGCAAAAGAGTTTCAATGCTTTGATTGAAGAAAAATTGTCTATGATTGATGAGTTGGCTAGGAACGTGGATAGAATTTCTCTTGATGTTGATTCTTTGAAACTTAGATCTATCCCACATAAGCATCATATCAATTAGTCTCTCAAAGCTATGAGAATTTCCATTGATGAGTGCAAAGAAAGAACCGCTAGGATGCGTGCTAAAAAAGATTGCTTTGTGAAAGTGTGTTCTTCTAGTTTTGATGATAATAAGGATGAAGATCTAAAAGTGATTGATGTGTCTCCTATTAAATCTTTGTTTTGCAATATGAATCTTGATAATGATGGGACTGGAGATGAGTCAGCTTTAGTTAAAAGGCGTCCCAATGATTCGGAGTTTTTAGATCTTGATGCAAAAATTAACAAAAGTGGGATCGGAGAGGTCAAAACTTTACATAGCAATGAACCCAGTATTTTGGATTTCAAGGAATTTAATTATGATAATTTTTCTTTAATAGATTTTATTTCCTTGTTGCAATGCGTTCTAAATTCTCCGCATGGTTATAATCAAAATAAAGCTTTTACTAAACATAGCGTTGATGCTTTAATGCAATCTTATGAAGAAAAGCTTGAATTGGAAGTTTCTATCCCTAGAAAACTTTATGATGAGTGGGAACCTACTATTAAAATTAAAATTAAAGATCATGAATGCTATGCTTTATGTGATTTGGGTGCTAGCGTTTCCATGATTCCAAAAACTTTGTGTGATGTGTTAGGTTTCCGTGAATTTGATGATTGTTCTTTAAATTTGCATCTTGCGGATTCCACTATTAAGAAACCTATAGGAAAATTAATGATGTTCTTATTGTTGAAAATAGGAATTATGTGCCCGTAGATTTCATTGTTCTTGATATTGATTGCAATCCTACATGTCCCATTATTCTTGGTAGACCTTTCCTTAGAATGATTGGTGCAATTATTGATATGAAAGAAGGAAATATTAGATTCCAATTTCCGTTAAGGAAAGGCATGAAACACTTTCCTAGAAAGAAAATTAAATTACCTTATGAATCCATTATGAGAGCCACTTGTGGATTGCATACCAAATATGATAACACCTAGATCTATCCTTGCTTTTATGCCTAGCTAGGGGCGTTAAACGATAGCGCTTGTTGGGAGGGAACCCAATTTTATTTTTGTTCCTTGCTTTGTGGTTCTGTTTAGTAATAAATAATTCATCTAGCCTCTGTTTAGATGTGGTTTTATTATTTTAATTAGTGTTTGTGACAAGTAGAACCTTTGGGAAGACTTGGGGGAGTTTTAGCAATCTTGCAGTAAAAAAACAGAAACCTTAGTGCTCACGATATTTGCTGCCATATTTTACTGGAGAGTGCGATTAAGTTGATTCTTTTTTCAGATGATTAATAGATAAATTCCTCACGTCCAGCAATATATTTTATAATTTTTGGGTTTACAGAAGTATTCGAAACCTACAGATTACTACATAATATTCTGTTTTTGACAGATTCTGTTTTTCGTCTGTTGTTTGCTTATTTTGATGAATCTATGGCTAGTATCGGAGGTTATGAACCATAGAGAAGTTGGAATACAGTAGTTCTAACACCAATATAAATAAAGAATGAGTTCATTACAGCACCTAAAGTGGTGGTTTGTTTTCTTTTACTAATGGAGCTCATGAGATTTTCTGTTTAAGTTTTGTGTTGTGAAGTTTTCAAGTTTTGGGTAAAGATTTGATGGATTATGGAACAAGGAGTGGTAAGAGCCTAAGATTGGGGATTCCCATGGAACCCCAAGGTAAAATTCAAGGACAACCAAAAGCCTAAGCTTGGGGATGCCCCGGAAGGCATCCCCTCTTTCATCTTCTTCTATCGGTAACTTTACTTGAGGCTATTTTTTTATTCACCACATGATATGTGTTTTGCTTGGAGCGTCTTGTATGATTTCAGTATTTGCTTTTTAGTTTACCACAATCATCCTTGCTGTACACACATTTTGGGAGAGACACGCATGAACTGGAATTTATTAGAATACTCTATGTGCTTCACTTATATCTTTTGAGCTAGATAACTTTGCTCTAGTGCTTCACCTATATCTTTTAGAGCACGATGCTGGTTTTATTTTATAGAAATTATTGATCTCTCATGCTTCACTTATATTATGTTGAGAGTCCTTTAGAACAGCATGGTAATTTTCTTTGGTTATGAAATTGGTCCTAATATGATAGGCATCCAAGATGGGTATAATAAAAACTATCATAGAAAGTGCACTGAATACTATGAGAAGTTGGATGCTTGATAATTGTTTTGAGATATAAAGATGATAATATTAGAGTGTGATAGTTGAGTAGTTGTGAATTTGAGAAATACTTGTGTTGAAGTTTGCAAGTCCCGTAGCATGCACGTATGGTAACCGTTGTGTAACAAATTTGAAACATGAGGTGTTCTTTGATTGTCTTCCTTATGAGTGGCGGTCGGGGGCGAGCGATGGTCTTTTCCTACCAATATATCCCCCTAGGAGCATGCGCGTAGTGCTTGGTTTTTGATGACTTGTAGATTTTTGCAATAAGTATGTGAGTTCTTTATGACTAATGTTGAGTCCATGGATTATACGCACTCTCACCCTTCCATCATTGCTAGCCTCTTCGGTACCGTGCATTGCCCTTTCTCACCTTGAGAGTTGGTGCAAACTTCACCGGTGCATCCAAACCCCGTGATATGATACGCTCTATCACACATAAACCTCCTTATATGTTCCTCAAAACAGCCACCATACCTACCTATTATGGCATTTCCATAGCCATTCTGAGATATATTGCCATGCGACTTTCCACCCTTACATTTATGACATGCTTCATCATTGTCATATTGCTTTGCATGATCATGTAGTTAACATCGTATTTGTGGCAAAGCCACCATGCATAATCTATCATACATGTCACTCTTGATTCATTGCACTTCCCTATACACCGCCGGAGGCATTCATATAGGGTCATATTTTGTTCTAGTATCGAGTTGTAATCATTGAGTTGTAAATAAATAGAAGTGTGATGATCATCATTAATAGAGCATTGTCCCAAATAAAAAAAGAAGAAAGTCCAAATAAAAAAAGGAAAGGCCCAAAGAAGAAAAAAAAGAAATAAAAAGAAATAAAAGGGGCAATGCTACTATCCTTTTTTCCACACTTGTGCTTCAAAGTAGCACCATGATCTTTATGATAGCGAGTCTCTTTCTTTTGTCACTTTCATATACTAGTGGGAAATTTTCATTATAGAACTTGGCTTGTATATTCCAACAATGGGATTTCTCAAATGCCCTAGGTCTTCGTGAGCAAGCAAGTTGGATGCACACCCACTTAGTTTCTTTTGTTGAGCTTTCATACATTTATAGCTCTAGTGCATCCGTTGCATGGCAATCCCTACTCCTTGCATTGACATCAATTGATGGGCATCTCCCTAGCCCATTGATTAGCCTCGTCAATGTGAGACTTTCTCCTTTTTTGTCTTCTTCACATAGCCCCTATCATTATCCTATTCCACCCATAGTGCTATATCCATGGCTTACGCTCATGTATTGCGTCAAATTTGAAAAAGTTTGAGATTACTAAAGTATGAAACAATTGCTTGGCTTGTCATCGGGGTTGTGCATGATGAGAACATTCTCGTATGACGAAAATGGAGCGTGACCAAACTATATGATTTTGTAGGGATGAACTTTCTTTTGCCATGTTATTTTGAGAAGACATGATTGCTTAGTTAGTATGATTGAAGTATTATTATTTTTATGTCAATATTAAACTTTTGTCTTGAATCTTTCGGTTCTGAACATTCATGCCACAATAAAGAAAATTACATTGAGAATTATGCTAGGTAGCATTCCACATCAAAAATTCTGCTTTTATCATTTACCTACTCAAGGACGAGCAGGAATTAAGCTTGGGGACGCTTGATACGTCTCCAACGTATCTATAATTTTTTATTGTTCCATGCTATTATATTATCTGTTTTGGATGTTAATGGGCCTATTTATACACTTTTATATTATTTTTGGGACTAACCTTCTAACCCAAGGCTCAGTGCAAATTGCTGTTTTTTTTGCCTATTTCAGTGTTTCGCATAAAAGGAATATCAAATGGAATCCAAACCGAATAAAATCTTCGGGGGAGTTATTTTTGGAACATACGTGATCCATGGGACTTGGAGTGGACGCCAAGCAACCAACGAGGAGGCCACGAGGCAGGGGGTGCGCCTACCCCCCTGGGCGCGTCCTCCACCCTCGTGGGCCCCTCGTGGCTCCACCGACCTACTTTTTCCTCCTATATATGTTCACATACCCCGAAAACATCCAGGAGCACCACGAAACCATATTTCCACTGCCGCAACCTTTTGTACCCAAGAGATCCCATCTTGGGGCCTTGTCCGGAGCTCCACCGGAGGGGGAATCGATCACGTAGGGCCTCTACATCAACTCCTGACCCCTCCGATGATGTGTGAGTAGTTTACCTCAAACCTTCGGGTCCATAGTTATTAGCTAGATGGCTTCTTCTCTCTCTTTGGATCTCAATATAATGTTCTCCTCGATCTTCTTGGAGATCTATTTGATGTAACTCTTTTGCGGTGTGTTTGTCGAGATCCGATGAATTGTGGGTTTATGATCAAGTTTATCTATGAACAATATTTGATTCTTCTCTGAAATCTTTTATGTATGATTGGTTATCTTTGCAAGTCTCTTCGAACTATCAGTTTGGTTTGGCCTACTAGATTGATCTTTCTTGCAATGGGAGAAGTGCTTAGATTTGGGTTCAATCTTGCAGTGTCCTTTCCAAGTGATAGCAGGGGCAGCAAGGCACGTATTGTATTGTTGCCATCGAGGATAAAAAGATGGGGTTTATATCATATTTCTTGAGTTTATCCCTCTACATCATGTCATCTTGCCTAATGTGTTACTCTGTTCTTATGAACTTAATACTCTAGATGCATGCTGGATAGCGGTCGATGTGTGGAGTAATAGTAGTAGATGCAGAATCGTTTCGGTCTAGTTGTCACGGACATGATGCCTATATACATGATCATGCCTAAATATTCTCATAATTATTCACTTTTCTATCAATTGCTCGACAGTAATTCGTTCACCCACCGTAATACTTATGATATCTTGAGAGAAGCCACTAGTGAAACCTATGGCCCCCGGGTCTATCTTTTATCATATAAGTTTCCAATCTATTTTATTTTGCAATATTTACTTTCAATCTATATCATAAAAATACCAAAAAATATTTATCTTATTATTATTATCTCTATAAGATCTCACTCTCGTAAGTGACAGTGAAGGGCTTGATAACCCTTTTATCGCGTTGGTTGCGAGGTTCTTATTTATTTGTGTAGGTACGAGGGACTTGCATGTAGTCTCCAACTGGATTGATAACTTGGTTCTCAAAAACTGAGGGAAATACTTACGCTACTTTGCTGCATCACCCTTTCCTCTTCAAGGGAAAACCAACGCAATGCTCAAGAGGTAGCAATCTCCTAGATAGATCTTGCGTGATCGTAGGTAAATTTTTGAAATATTGCGTTCCCCAACAGTGGCATCCGAGCCAGGTCTATGCGTAGATGTTATATGCACGAGTAGAACACAAAGAGTTGTGGGCGATAATAGTCATACTGATTACCAGCAATGTCTTACTTTGATTCGGTGGTATTGTTGGATGAAGTGGCCCAAACCGACATTACATGACCGCGTTCATGAGACTGGTTCTACCGACATGCTTCGCACACAGGTGGCAAGTGGGTGTCTGTTTCTCTAGCTTTAGTTGAATCGAGTTTGACTACGCCCGGTCCTTGTTGAAGTTTAAAGCAGCACACTCGACGAAAAATCGTTGTGGTTTTGATGCGTAGGTAAGAACGGTTCTTGCTAGAAGCCCGTAGCAGCCACGTAAAACTTGAAACAACAAAGTAGAGGACGTCTAACTTGTTTATGCATGGCTTGCTGTGAAGTGATATGGTCAAGATGTGATGATATAGAAATTGTTGTATGAGATGATCATGTTTTGTAACAGTTATCGGCAACTGGCAGGACCCATATGGTTGTCGCTTTATTGTATGAAATGCAATCGCCATGTAATTGCTTTACTTTATCACTAAGCGGTAGCGATAGTCGTAGGAGCAATAGTTGGCGAGACAAAAATGATGCTTCGATGGAGATCAAGGTGTCAAGCCAGTGAGATGGTGATCATGACGGTGCTTTGGAGATGGAGATCAAAGGCACAAGATGATGATGGCCATATCATATCACTTATTTGATTGCATGTGATGTTTATATTTTTATGCATCTTATTTTGCTTAGTTCGGCGGTAGCATTATAAGATGATCTCTCACTAAATTTCAAGGTATAAGTGCTCTCCCTGAGTATGCACCATTGCTACAGTTCGTCGTGCCGAGACACCACGTGATGATCAGGTGTGATAAGCTCTACATTATACAATGGGTGCAAGCCAGTTTTGCACAAGCAGAATACTCAGGTTAAAATTGACGAGCCTAGCATATGCAGATATGGCCTCGAAACACTGAGACCGAAAGGTCGAGCGTGAATCATATAGTAGATATGATCAACATAGTGATGTTCACCATTGAAAACTTCTCCATCTCATGTGATGATCGGACATGGTTTAGTTGATATGGATCACGTGATCACTTAGATGACTAGAGGGATGTGTATCTAAGTGGGAGTTCTTAAGTAATATGATTAATTGAACTATAATTTATCATGAACTTAGTACCTGATAGTATTTTGCATGTCTATGTTGTTGTAGATAAATGGCCCGTGCTACTGTTCCTTTGAATTTTAATGCATTCCTAGAGAAAGCTAAGTTGAAAGATGATGGTAGCAACTACACGGACTGGCTCCGTAACTTGAGGATTATCCTCACTGCTGCACAAAAGAGTTACGTCTTGGAAGCACCACTAGGTGCAAAGCCCGCTGCAGGAGCAACTGCAGATGTTATGAACATCTAGCAGAGCAAAGCTGATGACTACTCCATAGTTCAGTTTGCCATGCTTTATGGCTTAGAATCGGGACTTCAACGATGTTTTGAACGTCATGGAGCATATGAGATGTTCCAGGAGTTGAAGTTAATATTTCAAGCAAATGCCCAAATTGAGAGATATGAAGTCTCCAATAAGTTCTACAGCTGCAAGATGGAGGAGAATAGTTCTGTCAGTGAACATATACTCAGAATGTCTGGGTACCGCAACCACTTGACTCAACTGGGAGTTAATCTTCCTGATGATAGTGTCATTGATAGAGTTCTTCAATCACTACCACCAAGCTACAAAAGCTTTGTGATGAACTATAATATGCAAGGGATGGATAAGACAATTCCCGAGCTCTTCGCAATGCTAAAGGCTACGGAGGTAGAAATCAAGAAGGAGCAACAAGTGTTGATGGTCAACAAGACCACTAGTTTCAAGAAGAATGGCAAAGGGAAGAAGGGGAACTTCAAGAAGAACGTCAAGCAAGTTGCCGCTCAATTAAAGAAGCACAAGTCTGGACCTAAGCCTGAGACTAAGTGCTTCTACTGCAAAGGGACTGGTCACTGGAAGCGGAACGGACCCAAGTATTGGGCGGATAAGAAGGATGGCAAAGTGAAAGGTATATTTGATATACATGTTACTAATGTGTACCTTACTAATGCTTGTAGTAGCGCCTGGGTATTTGATACTGGTTCTGTTGCAAATATTTGCAACTCGAAACAGAGGCTACGGATTAAGCGAAGATTGGCTAAGGACGAGGTGACGATGCGTGTGGGAAATGGTTCCAAAGTCGATGTGATCGTGGTCGGCACGCTACCTCTACATCTACCTTCGGGATTCGTTTTAGACCTGGATAATTGTTATTTGGTGCCAGCGTTAAGCATGAACATTATATCTGGATCTTGTTTGATGCGAGACGGTTATTCATTTAAATCATAGAATAATGGTTGTTCTATTTATATGAGTAATATCTTTTATGGTCATGCACCCTTGATGAGTGGTCTATTTTTATTGAATCTCGATAGTAGTGATACACACATTCATAGTATTGAAGCCAAAAGATATAAGTTTAATAATGATAGTGCAACTTATTTGTGGTACTGCCGTTTAGGTCATATTGGTGTAAAGCGCATGAAGAAACTCCATGTTGATGGGCTTTTGGAATCACTTGATACTTGCGAACCATGCCTTATGGGCAAGATGACTAAGACTCCGTTCTCCAAAACAATGGAGTGAGCAATAGACTTATTGGAAATAATACATACTGATGTATGCGGTATGATGAGTGTTGATGCTCGCAGCAGGTATCGTTATTTTCTGACCTTCACAGATGATTTGAGCAGATATGGGTATATCTACTTGATGAAACATAAGTCTGAAACATTTGAAGAGTTCAAAGAATTTTAGAGTGAAGTGGAAAATCATCCTAACAAGAAAATAAAGTTTCTATGATCTGATCATGGAGGAGAATATTTGAGTTACGAGTTTGGTCTTCATTTGAAACAATGTGGAATAGTTTCGCAACTCACGCCACCTGGAACACCACAGTGTAATGGTGTGTCCGAACGTTGTAACCACACTTTATTAGATATGGTGCGATCTATGATGGCTCTTACTGATTTACCGCTACCGTTTTGGGGTTATGCTTTAGAGACGGTTGCATTCACGTTAAATAGGGCAACATCTAAATCCGTTGAGATGACACCATATGAACTGTGGTTTGGCAAGAAACCCAAGTTGTCGTTTCTTAAAGTTTGGGGCTGTGATGCTTATGTGAAAAAGCTTCAACCTGATAAGCTCGAACCGAAATTGGAGAAATGTCTCTGCATAGGATACCCAAAGGAGACTATTGGGTACACCTTCTATCGCAGTTCCGAAGGCAAGATATTCATTGCTAAGAATGGGTCCTTTCTAGAAAAAGAGTTTCTCTCGAAAGAAGTGAGTGGGAGGAAAGTAGAACTTGATGAGGTAATCGTACCTACTCCTTTATGGAAAGTAGTTCATCACAGAAATCAGTTCTGGTGATTCCTACACCAATTAGTGAGGAAGCTAATGATGATGATCGTGAAACTTCTAATCAAGTTACTACCGAACCTCGTAGGTCAACCAGAGTAAGATCCGCACCGGAGTGGTACGGTAATCCAGTTCTAGAAGTCATGTTACTTAACCATGACGAACCTACGAACTATGAGGAAGTGATGATGAGCCCAGATTCCGCGGAATGGCTTGAGGCCATGACATCTGAGATGGGATCCATGTATGAGAACAAAGTGTGGACTTTGGCCCGATGATCGGCAAGCAATAGAGAATAAATGGATCTTCAAGAAGAAGACTGACGCTGACGGTAATGTTACTGTCTACAAAGCTTGACTTGTTGCAAAAGGTTTTTGACAAGTTCAAGGAGTTGACTATGATGAGACCTTCTCACCCATAGCGATGCTTAAGTCCGTTTGAATCATGTTAGCAATTGCCACATTTTATGATTATGAAATTTGGCAAATGGATGTCAAAACTGCATTCCTTAATGGAAATCTTAAATACTATTTGTATATGGTGCAACCAGAAGGTTTTGTTGATCCAAAAGGTGCTAACAAAGTGTGCAAGCTCCAGCGATCCATTTATGGACTGGTGCAAGCATCTCAGAGTTGGAATATACGCTTTAATAGTGTGATCAAAGCATATGGTTTTATACAGACTTTTGGAGAAGCCTGTATTTACAAGAAAGTGAGTGGAAGCTCTGTAGCATTTCTGATATTATATGTGGATGACATATTATTGATCGGAAATGATACTGAATTTCTGAATAGCATAAAAGGATACTTGAATAAGAATTTTTCAATGAAAGACCTCAGTGGAGCTGCTTATATATTGGGCATCAAGATCTATAGAGATAGATCAAGATGCTTAATTGGACTTTCATAAAGCACATACCTTGATAAAGTTTTGAAGAAGTTCAAAATGGATCAGTCAAAGAAAGGGTTCTTGCCTGTGTTACAAGGTGTGAAGTGTTGGGGAACGCAGTATTTCAAAAAAAATCCTACGATCACGCAAGATCTATCTAGGAGATGCATAGCAATGAGAGGGGAAGAGTGTGTCTACGTAGACCGAAAGCGGAAGTGTTATGAAACACGGTTGATGTAGTCGAACGTCTTTGCGATCCAACCGATCAAGTACCGAATGCACGACACCTCCGCAATCTGCACACGTTCAGCTCGATGACGTCCCTCATACTCTTGATCCAGTTGAGGCCGAGGGAGAGTTTTGTTAGCACGACGGTGTGATGACGGTGATGATGAAGTTACTGACGCAGGGCTTCGCCTAAGCACTACAACGATATGACCAAGGTGGAATTCTGTGGAGGGGGCACCGCACACAGCTAAATAATCAACTTGTGTGTCTATGGGGTGCCCCCTTCCCCCGTATATAAAGGAGGGGAGGAGGGGAGGGCCGGCCCTCTCTATGGCGCGCCCAAGGGGGAGTCATACTCCTAGTAGGAGTAGGTTTCCCCCCTTCCCTAGTTGGAGTAGGAGAAAAAGGAAGAGGGAGAGAGAGGGAAGGAAAGAGAGGGCCGGCCCCCCACCCAATTCGGATTGGGCTTGGGGGCGCCCTCCACCTGGCCACCTCCTCCTCTCTTCCACTAAGTCCCAATAAGGCCCATTGACTCCCCGGGGGGTTCCGGTAAACCCCCGGTACTCCGGTAAATGAATGAACTCATCCGGAACCATTCCAATGTCCAAAAGTAGCCTTTTGATATATCGATATTCATGTCTCGGCCATTTCAAGACTCCTCGTCATGTTCGTGATCACATCCGGGACTCTAAACTACCTTCGGTACATCAAAACACATAAACTCATAATACCGATCGTCATCGAACGTTAAGCGTGCGGACCCTACGGGTTCGAGAACTATGTAGACATGACCAAGACTCACTTCCGGCCAATAACCAATAGCGGAACCTGGATGCTCATATTGGTTCCTACATATTCTACAAAAATCTTTATCGGTCAAACCGCATAACAACATACGTTGTTCCCTTTGTCATCGGTATGTCACTTGCTCGATATTCGATCGTCGGTATCTCAATACCTAGTTCAATCTCATTACCGGCAAGTCTCTTTACCCATTCCGTAATGCATCATCCCGTAACGAACTCATTAGTCACATTGCTTGCAAGGCTTATAGTGATGTGCATTACCGAGAGGGCCCAGAGATACATCTCCGATAATCGGAGTGACAAATCCTAATCTGGATCTATGCCAACTCAACAAACACCATCGGAGACACCTGTAGAGCATTTTTATAATCACCTAGTTACGTTGTGAAGTTTGATAGCACACTAAGTGTTCCTCGGGTATTCGGGAGTTGCGTAATCTCATAGTCATAGGAACATGTATAAGTTATGAAGAAAGCAATAGCAATAAACTAAACGATCATAGTGCTAAGCAAACGGATGGGTCAAGTCAATCACATCATTATTTAATGATGTGATCCCGTTCATCAAATGACAACTCTTGTCAATGGCTAGGAAACTTAACCATCTTTGATTAACGAGCTAGTCAAGTAGAGGCATACTAGTGACACTCTATTTGTCTATGTATTCACACATGTACTAAGTTTCCGGTTAATACAATTCTAGCATGAATAATAAACATCTATCATGATATAAGTACATATAAATAACAACTTTATTATTGTCTCTAAGGCATATTTCATTCATGAAGTTGAGTCAAACTTAATGCCCGACCACTGCAGAAGATAGAGAGAAAATGAAAGTCATTCCCTATGCTTCAACCATAGGTTCTATCATGTATGCAATGCTGTGTACCAGACCTAATATGTGCCTTGCTATTAGTTTAGCGGGGAGGTACCAAAGTAATCCAGGAGTGGATCACTGGACAGCGGTCAAGAACATCCTGAAATACCTGAAAAGGACTAAGGATATGTTTCTCATTTATGGAGGTGATAAAGAGCTCATTGTAAATGGTTACGTCGATGCAAGCTTTGACATTGATCCGGAAGAATATAAGCCACAAAACAGATACGTATTTTTATTGAATGGTGGAGCTTTCAGTTGGTACAATTCTAAGCAGAGCGTCGTGGCGGGATCTACGTGTGAAGCGGAATACATAGTTGCTTCAGAAGCAGCAAATGAAGGAGTCTGGATGAAGGAGTTCATATCCGATCTAGGTGTAATACCTAGTGCATCAGGTCCAATGAAAATCTTTTGTGACAATACTGGTGCAATTGCCTTGGCAAAGGAATCCAGATTTCACAAGAGAACAAAGCACATCAAGAGACGCTTCAATTCCATCTGCGATCAAGTCAAGGAGGGAGACATAGAGATTTGCAAGATACATATGGATCTGAATGTTGCAGACCCATTGACTAAGCCTCTCCTGCGAGCAAAACATGATCAGCACCAAGACTCCATGGGTGTTAGAATCATTACTATGTAATCTAGATTATTGACTCTAGTGCAAGTGGGAGACTGAAGGAAATATGCCCTAGAGGCAATAATAAAGTTGTTATTTATATTTCCTTATATCATGATAAATGTTTATTATTCATGCTAGAATTGTATTAATCGGAAACTTAGTACATGTGTGGATACATAGACAAACAGAGTGTCCCTAGTATGCCTCTACTTGACTAGCTCATTAATCAAAGATGGTTAAGTTTCCTAGCCATAGACATGTGTTGTCATTTGATGAACGGGATCACATCATTATAGAATGATGTGATGGACAAGACCCATCCATTAGCTTAGCACTATGATCATTTAGTTTATTGCTATTGATTTCTTCATAACTTATACATGTTCCTATGACTATGAGATTATGCAACTCCCGAATACCGGAGGAACACTTAGTGTGCTATCAAACATCACAATGTAACTGGGTGATTATAAAGATGCTTTACAGGTGTCTTCGGTGGTGTTTGTTGGGTTGGCATAGATCGAGATTAAGATTTGTCACTCCGTGTATCGGAGAGGTATCTCTTGGGCCCTCTCGGTAATGCACACAACTATAAGCCTTGCAAGCAATGTGACTAATGAGTTAGTTGCGGGCTGATGCATTACGGCACAAGTAAAGAGACTTGCCGGTAACGAGATTGAACTAGGTATGATGATACCTATGATCGAATCTCGGGCAAGTAACATACCAATGACAAAGGGAATGACGTATGTTGTTATGCGGTTTGACCGATAAAGATCTTCGTAGAATATGTAGGAGCCAATATGAGCATCCAGATTCTGCTATTGGTTATTGACCGGAGATGTGTCTCAGCCATGTCTACATAGTTCTCGAACCCGTAGGGTCCACACGCTTAACGTTCGTTGACGATTTGTATTATGAGTTATGTGATTTGATGTACCGAAGGTTGTTTGGAGTCCCGGATGAGATCACGGACATGACGAGGATTTTCAAAATGGTCGATACATAAAGATTGATATATTGGACCATGTTATTCGGACACCGGAAGTGTTCCGGATAGTTTCGGATAAAATCGGAGTGTCGGAAGGGTTACCGGAACCCCCCAGGGAAGTAATGGGCCTTAGTGGGCCTTAGGGCAGAGAGAGGGCGGCAGCCAGGAGGTGCCCCCCCAAGGGGAGTCCGAATAGGACTAGGGGAGGGGGCGTGGCCCCTCTTTCCCTCTCCCTCTCCCTCTCCCTCTCCCTCTCCTTCCTTCTTCTCTTACTTGGACTAGGAAAGGGGGGAACCGATTCCTACTTAAAGTAGGACTCCCCCCTTGGGCGCGCCCCCTAGGTCCGGCCGGCCTCCTCCTCCCCTCCTTTACATACGGGGGAGGGGGCACCCCATAGACACACAAGTTGATCATTAGCCGTGTGCGGTGCCCCCCTCCACAGTTTTACACCTTGGTCATATTGTCGTAGTGCTTAGGTGAAGCCCTACGTTGGTGCTACGTCTTGAGCTTGCGTTGGTTTTCCCCGAAGAGGAAGGGATGATGCAGCAGAGTAGCGTAAGTATTTCCCTCAGTTTTTGAGAACCAAGGTATCAATCCAGTAGGATCCCACGCTCAAGTCCCTCGTACCTGCACAAAGCGATAGCTACTCGCAACCAACACGATTAAGGGTTGTCAAGCCCTTCACCATCACTTACGAGAGTGAGATCTGATAGATAGAATTTTTTTTGGTATTTTTGATATAAAGATGCAAAGTAAAAAGTAAAAGCAAAGTAAATAGCAAAACAATATAAAAGTGATGGAGGTTGATATAATGAGAATAGACCCGGGGGCCATAGGTTTCACTAGTGGCTTCTCTCAAGAGCATAAGTATTCTATGGTGGCTGAACAAATTACTATTGAGAAATTGATAGAATTGTGCATAATTATGAGAATATCTAGGCATGATCATGTATATAGGCATCATGTCCGTGACAAGTAGATCGAAACGATTCTGTATCTACTACTATTACTCCACTCATCAACCGCTATCCAGCATGCATCTAGAGTATTAAGTTAAAAACAGAGTAACGCCTTAAGCAAGATGACATGATGTAGAGAGATAAATTAATGCAATATGAAATAAACCCCATCTTGTTATCCTCGATGGCAATGATACAATACGTGCCTTGCTGCCCCTTCTGTCACTAGGTAAGGACACCGCAAGATCGAACCCAAAGCTAAGCACTTCTCCCATGGCAAGAACTACCAATCTAGTTGGCCAAACCAAACGGATAATTCAAAGAGACTTGCAAAGATAACCAATCATACATAAAAGAATTCAGAGAAGATTCAAATATTATTCATAGATAGACTTGATCATAAACCCACAGTTCATCGGTCTCAACAAACACACCGCAAAAAGAAGATTACATCGAATAGATCTCCACGAGAGAGGGGGAGAACTTTGTATTGAGATTCAAAGAGAGAGAAGAAGCCATCTAGCTACTAACTATGGACCCGAAGGTCTGAGGTAAACTACTCACACTTCATCGGAGGGGCTAGGATGATGTTGAAGCCCTCCGTGATGACGGCCCTCTTCCGGCGGAGCTCCGGAACAGGCCCCAAGATGCGATCTCGTGGATACAGAAAGTTGCGGCGGTGGAATTAGGTTTTTGGCTCCTGTTCTGATCGTTTGGGGGTACATGTGTATATATAGGAGGAAGGAGTACGTCGGTGGAGCACCAAGGGGCCCACGAGGCAGGGAGGCGCGCCCTAGGGGGGCGCGCCCACCACCCTCGTGACCACCTCTTTGATCCCTTGCAGTAGGGTCAAAGTCTCCTGGATCACGTTCGGTGAGAAAATCACGTTTCCGAAGATTTTATTCCGTTTGGATCCGTTTGATATTCCGTTTATCCGCAACACTGAAATAGGCAAAAACAGCAATTCTGGGCTGGGCCTCCGGTTAATAGGTTAGTCCCAAAAATAATATAAAAGTGGGAAATAAAGCCCAATATAGTCCAAAACGGTAGATAATATAGCATGGAGCAATCAAAAATTATAGATACGTTGGAGACGTATCAGGCATCCCCAAGCTTAATTCCTGCTCGTCCTCGAGTAGGTAAATGATAAAAAGAGAATTTTTGATGCGGAGTGCTACTTGGCGTAATTTCAATGCAAATCTTCTTAATTGTGGTATGAATATTCAGATTAGAAAGATTCAAGATAAAAGTTTATATTGACATAGAAAATAATAATACTTCAAGCATACTAACAAAGCAATTATGTCTTCTCAAAATAACATGGCCAAAGAAAGTTATCCCTACAAAATCATATAGTCTGGCTATGCTCCATCTTCCCCACACAAAGTATTTAAATCATGCACAACCCCGATGACAAGCCAAGCAATTGTTTCATACTCTAACTTTTTCAATCTTCACGCAATACATGAGCGTGAGCCATGCATATAGCACTATAGGTGGAATAGAATGGTGGTTGTGGAGAAGACAAAAAGGAGAAGATAGTCTCACATCAACTAGGCGTATTAACTGGCTATGGAGATGCCCATCAATAGATATCAATGTGAGTGAGTAGGGATTGCCATGCAACGGATGCACTGGAGCTATAAGTATATGAAAGCTCAAAAATAAACTAAGTGGGTGTGCATCCAACTTGCTTGCTCATGAAGACCTAGGGCAATTTGAGGAAGCCCATCATTGGAATATACAAGCCAAGTTGTATAATGAAAAATTCCCACTAGTATATGAAAGTGATAACATGAGAGACTCTCTACTATGAAGATCATGGTGCTACTTTGAAGCACAAGTGTGGTAAAAGGATAGTAACATTGTCCCTTCTCTCTTTTTCACTCATCATTTTTTTGTTTGGGACTTTTCTCTTTTTTTGTGGCCTCTTTTATTATTATTTTTATTTTTCGTCCGGAGTCCCATCCCGACTTATGGGGGAATCATAGTCTCCATCATTCTTTCCTCACTGGGACAATGCTCTAATAATGATGATCATCACACTTTTATTTTTCTTATAACTCAACAATTACAAACTCGATACTTAGAACAAAATATGACTCTATGTGAATGCATTCGGCGGTGTGCCAGGATATGCAATATGACAATGATGAAGTGTGTCATGATGAACTAGATGGTGGAAAGTTGCATGGCAATATATCTCTGAATGGCTATGGAAATGCCATAATAGGTAGGTATGGTGGCTGTTTTGAGGAAGGTATATGGTAGGTGTATGATACCGGCGAAAGTTGCACGGTATTAGAGAGGCTAGCAAAGGTGGAAGGGTGAGAGTGCGTATAATCCATGGACTCAACATTAGTCATAAAGAACTCATATACTTATTGCAAAAATCTAGAAGTTATCAAAGCAAAGTATTACGCACATGCTCCTAGGGGGATAGATTGGTAGGAAAATACCATCGCTCGTCCCCGACCGCCACTCGTAAGGAAGACAATCAATAAATAAATCATGCTCCGACTTCATCACATAACGGTTCACCATACGTGCATGCTACGGGAATCACAAACTTCAACACAAGTATTCTTTAAATTCACAACTACTCAACTAGCATGACGTTAATATTATCACCTCCATAACTCAAAACAATTATCATGCTTCAATCTTTTCTTAGTATTCAACACACTCAAAAGAGAGTTTCACAAATCTTGAATACCAAGCATATTATTATTAGGCAAATTACCATGCTATTAAGAGACTCTCAAATTAATTTAAGTGAAGCATGAGAGATCAATAGTTTCTTTAAAACATATCCACCACCGTGCTCTAAAAGATCTAAGTGAAGCACATAGAGCAAAATTATAACGCTCAAAAGATATAAGTGAAGCACATAGAGCAAAATTATCTAGCTCAAAGGATATAAGTTAAGCACATAGAGCAAAACTACTTAGCTCAATAGATATAAGTGAAGCACATAGAGCAAAATTATCTAGCTCAAAGGATATAAGTGAAGTACATAGAGCAAAACTACTTAGCTCAATAGATATAAGTGAAGCACATAGAGCAAAACTACTTAGCTCAAAAGATATAAGTGAAGCACATAGAGCAAAATTATCTAGCTCAAAGGATATGAGTGAAGCACATAGAGTATTCTATCAAATTTTAATTTATGTATGGCTCTCTCAAAAGGTGTGTACAGCAAGTATGATTGTGGCATACTAACAAACAAAGACACAAATAATACAAGACGCTCCAAGCAAAACACATATCATGTTGGTGAATAAAAATATAGCTCCAAGTAGAATTACCAATGGAAGTGGACGAAAGAGGGATGCCTTTCGGGGGCATCCCCAAGCTTTGAATTTTTGGTGTCCTTGGATTATCTTGGGGGTGCCATGGGAATACCCAAGATTAGGCTCTTGCCACTCCTTGTTCCATGATCCATCAAAAGAATTCACCCAAAACTTGAAAACTTCACAACACAAAACTCAAAATAGAAAACTCGTGAGCTCCGTTAGCGAAAGAAAACAAAAGATCACTTGAAGGTACTGTAATGAACTCATTCTTTATTTATATTGGTGTTAAACCTACTGTATTCCAACTTCTCTATGTATTATAAACTATTTTACTAGCCATAGATTCATCAAAATAAGCAAACAACACACGAAAAACAGAATCTATCAAAAACAGAACAGTCTGTAGTAATATGTAGCTAGCGCAAGATCTGGAACCCCAAAAATTCTAAAATAAATTTCTGGACGTGAGGAATTTATCTATTAATCATCTGCAAAAAGAATTAACTAAATAGCACTCTTAAAATAAAAATGAAAGCAGTTCTCGTGAGCGCTAAAGTTTCTGTTTTTTACAGCAAGTTCAACAAGACTTTCCCCAAGTCTTCCCAACGGTTCTACTTGGCACAAACACTAATTAAACACAAAAACACAACCAAAACAGAGGCTAAATAATTTATTTATTACTAAACAGGAGCAAAAATCAAGGAATAAAAATAAAATTGGGTTGCCTCCCAACAAGCGCTATCGTTTAACGCCCCTAGCTAGGCATAACGAGCAAGAATAGATCTAGGTATTGCCATCTTTGGTAGGCAATCCATAAGTGGCTCTCATGATAGTTTCATATGGTAATTTTATTTTATTTCTAGGAAAGTGTTCCATGCCCTTTTTTAATGGAAATTTAAATCTAATATTCGCTTCCTTCATATCAATAATCGCACCAACCGTTCTAAGGAAAGGTCTACCAAGAATAATAGGGCAAGAAGGATTGCAATCTATATCAAGAACAATGAAATCTACGGGCACATAATTCCTATTTGCAACAATAAGAACATCATTAATCCTTCCCATAGGTTTCTTAATAGTGGAATCCGCAAGATGCAAGTTTAGAGAGCAATCATCAAAGTTACGGAAATCTAGTAAATCACACAAAGTCTTGGGAATAGTAGAGACACTAGCACCCAAATCACACAAAGCATATAACTCATGATCTTTAATTTTAATTTTAATAGTTGGTTCCCACTCATAATAGAGTTTTCTAGGGATAGAAACTTTCAATTCAAGTTTTTCTTCATAAGATTGCATCAAGGCATCAACAATATGTTCGGTGAAGGCTTTATTTCGATTATAAGCATGTGGAGAATTTAGCACAGATTGCAACAAGGAAATACAATCAATCAAAGAGCAACTTTCATAATTAAATTACTTGAAATCCAATATAGTGGGTTTAGCAACATCTAGATTTTTATTTCTTTCAATCCCACTTTCATCAATTTCATCATTAAGATCTAAACACTCTAAATTTTTAGAACGCCTTCTAGGTAAAGGAAGATCATATTTAGTTTCATCAAGATTCATATTGCAAAATAAAGATTTAATTGGAGACACATCAATAACTTTTAGATCTTCATCTTGATTTTCATAGATATTGGAAGAACACGCTTTAATAAAGGCATCTTTGGAAGCACGCATCCTAGCAGTTCTTTCCTTACACTCATCAATTGAAATTCTCATGGCTTTTAGAAACTCATTAATATCATGCTTAGGTGAAATAGATCTAAGTTTCAAAGCATCAACATCAAGAGCAATTCTATCAACGTTTCTAGCCAAATCATCAATCTTAAGCAATTTTTCTTCAATCATAGCATTAAAATTCTTTTCCGAAGAAATAATTTTTTTAATATTAGATTCAAAATCAGAGGGCATCTTATTATAATTTCCATAAGAGTTTTTGTAGGAATTCCCATAAATATTAGAAGGATTACTAGGATATGGCCTAGGATTAAAATTCCCTCTATAAGCGTTGTTACCAAAATTATTCCTACCAACAAAATTCACATCCATAGGTTCATTATTGTTCTCAATCAAAGTAGACAAAGGCATATTATTAGGATCCGAAGAAACACTCTTAGTAGCAAATAATTTCATAACTTCATCCATCTTTCCACTCAACACATTAATTTCTTCTATCGCACACACTTTTTTATTAGAAGTTATTTCAGTATGCCATTGAGAATAATTGACCATAATATTATCTCGGAGTTTAGTAGCATATCCTAAAGTGATTTCCATAAAAGTGCCTCCCGCGGCCGAATCTAAAAGATTTCTAGAAGCAAAATTCAATCTGGCATAAAAGTTTTGTATAATCATCCACAAATTCAAACCATGAGTAGGGCAATTATGTATCATTAATTTCATTCTCTCCCAAGCTTGTGCAACATGTTCATGATCAAGTTGTTTAAATTTCATTATATCGTTTCTAAGAGAGATGATCTTAGCAGGAGGAAAATACTTAGAGATAAAAGCATCTTTGCATTTGTTCCATGAATCTATACTATTCTTAGGCAAAGACAAAAACCAAGCTTTACCATGATCTCTAAGCGAAAAAGGAAATAGCTTCCATTTAATGACATCATTATTGACATCTTTTTTCTTTTGCATATCACATAAATCAACGAAGCTATTCAGATGAGTAGCGGCATCTTCACTAGGAAGGTCGGCGAATTGATCTTTCATAACACGATTCAACAAAGCAGTATCAATTTCACAAGATTCAGCATCGGTAAGAGGAGCAATCGGAGTGCTAAGGAAATCATTATTATTGGTATTGGTGAAGTCACACAATTTAGTAGCATCTTGAGCCATCGCGAGAAACAAGCAATCTAACACACGAGCAAACAAAAAGCAAGCGGACAAAAAGAGGCAAATAGAGAGGGAGGGTAGAGAGAGAGAGGGCGAATAAAACGGCAAGGGTGAATTGGGGGGAGAGGAACACGAGACGCAAATGGCAAATAATGTAATGCGAGAGATAGGGATTGTGATGGGTACTTGGTATGTTGACTTTTTGCGTAGACTCCCCGGCAACGGCGCCAGAAATCCTTCTTGCTACATCTTGAGCTTGCGTTGGTTTTGCCCAAAGAGGAAGGGATGATGCAACAGAGTAGCGTAAGTATTTCCCTCAGTTTTTGAGAACCAAGGTATCAATCCAGTAGGAGCCCACGCTCAAGTCCCTCGTACCTGCACAAAGCGATAGCTACTCGCAACCAACATGATTAGGGGTTGTCAAGCCCTTCACGGTCACTTACGAGAGTGAGATCTGATAGATAGAATATTTTTTGGTATTTTTGATATAAAGATGCAAAGTAAAAAGTAAAAGCAAAGTAAATAGAAAAACAATATAAAAGTGATGGAGATTGATATGATGAGAATAGACCCGGGGGCCATAGGTTTCACTAGTGGCTTCTCTCAAGAGCATAAGTATTCTACGGTGGGTGAACAAATTACTGTTGAGAAATTGATAGAATTGTGCATAATTATGAGAATATCTAGGCATGATCATGTATATAGGCATCACGTCCGTGACAAGTAGATCGAAACGATTCTGCATCTACTACTATTACTCCACTCATCGACCGCTATCTAGCATGCATCTATAGTATTAAGTTAAAAACAGAGTAATGCCTTAAGCAAGATGACATGATGTACAGAGATAAAATCATGCAAACGGAAATATGCAAAAAACAGCAATTCTAGGCTGGGCCTCCGGTTAATAGGTTAGTCCCAAAAATAATATAAAAGTGGAAAATAAAGCCCAATATAGTCCAAAATAGTAGATAATATAGCATGGAGCAATAAAAAATTATAGATACATTGGAGACGTATCAGTCGGTACTTCATCATCACCGTCAACATGTCGTCGTGCTGACGGAACTCTCCCTTGGCCTCAACTAGATCAAGAGTTCGAGGGACATCACCGAGCTGAACGTGTGCAGATCGCGGAGGTGCCATGCGTTCGGTACTTGGATATGTTGGATCGCGAAGTGATACGTCTCCAACGTATCTATAATTTTTTATTGCTCCATGCTATATTATCTACTGTTTTGGATGTTTATGGGCTTTATTATACACTGTTATATCTTTTTTTGGACTAACCTATTAACCCAAAGCCCAGTTCCAGTTTCTGTTTTTACCTTGTTTTAGGGTTTCGAAGAAAAGGAAAATCAAATGGAGTCCAATTGACCTGAAACTTCATGGAACTTATTTTTGGATCAGAAGAAGCCCAGAAGACTTAGAGTGCACGTCAGAGGACCTTCGAGGAGGCCACGAGGTAGGGGGGCGCGCCCACCCACCTAGGGCGCGCCCTCCACCCTCGTGGGCCCCTCGTGGCCCCCCTGACGTACTTCTTCCACCTATATATCTCCATATACCCTAAAAACATCGGGGAGCACAATAGATCGGGAGTTCCGCCGCCAGAAGCCTCTGTAGCCACCGAAAGCCAATCTAGACCCGTTCCGGCACCCTGCTGGAGGGGGAAACCCCTCTCCGGTGGCCATCTTCATCATCCCGGTGCTCTCCATGACGAGGAGGGAGTAGTTCTCCCTCAGGGCTAAGGGTATGTACCAGTAGCTATGTGTTTGATCTCTCTCTCGTGTTCTTGAGGTGATAAAATCTTGATGTATCGCGAGCTTTGCTATTATATTTTGATCCTATGATGTTTCTTCCCCCCTCTACTCTCTTGTAATGAATTGAGTTTCCCCTTTGAAGTAATCTTATCGGATTGAGTCTTTAAAGATTTGAGAACACTTGATGTATGTCTTGCCGTGGATATCTGTGGTGACAATGGGATACCACGTGATTCCCTTGATGTATGTTTTGGTGATCAACTTGTGGGTTCCGCCCATGAACCTATGCATAGGGGTTGGCACACGTTTTCGTCGTGATTCTCCGGTAGAAACTTTGGGGCACTCTTTGAGGTTCTATGGTAGTATCGTTGAGGGAACTTACACTAGCGAAAGTATGAACCCTAGGCCTTGTTTCAACACATTGCAATACCGTTTACGCTCACTTTTATCATTAGTTACCTTGCTGTTTTTATATTTTTAGATTACAAAAACTATTATCTACTATCCATATAACCCTTGTATCACCATCTCTTCGCCGAACTAGTGCACCTATACAATTTACCATTGTATTGGGTGTGTTGGGGACACAAGAGACTCTTTGTTATTTGGTTGCAGGATTGCTTGAGAGAGACCATCTTCATCCTACGCCTCCTACGGATTGATAAACCTTAGGTCATCCACTTGAGGGAAATTTGCTATTGTCCTACAAACCTCTGCACTTGGAGGGCCAACAACGTCTACAAGAAGAAGGTTGTGTAGTAGACATCAAGCTCTTTTCTGGTGCCGTTGCTGGGGAGGTGAGTGCTTGAAGGTATATCTTTATATCTTGCAATCGAGTCTTTTAATTTCTTGTTTTATCACTAGTTTAGTCTATAAAAGAAAACTATAAAAAATGGAATTGAGTTTGGCTCATACGCTTCACCTTTTTAATATCTTTCGTGAGTATGATGGAAAGGATAACTGTGCTCAAGTGCTAGAAGAAGAAATCTATAAAATGTTTGGCACTAAATATTTGAATGATGAGCATGATTGCAATGTTTTTAGTATGAATTCCTTGAATATCCATGATGCTAATGATATGCAAAGCCACAAGCTTGGGGAAGCTATGTTTGATGAAGATGATATTTTTTGTCCCCCAAGATTTGATGAGAAAATTTATTATGATGGAAGCATGCCTCCTATCTATGATGATTATTGTGATGACATGTATGCTTTAAAGAATAATGATAACCGTGAAACTTGTCATCTTGATCTTAATTTTCAATCACATGATAGTTATCTTGTTGAGTTTGCTCCCACTATTGTTCATGAGAAGAAATTTGCTTATGTGGAGAGTAATAAAATTTCTATGCTTGTAGATCATGAAAAGAATGCTTTAAGTGCTGGTTATATTGTTGAATTCATTCATGATGCTACTGAAAATTATTATGAGGGAGGAACATATGCTTGTAGGAATTGCAATAATATCAAGTTTCCTCTCTATGTGCTTAAAGTTTTGAAGTTATGCTTGTTTTACCTTCCTATGCAAGTTGATTCTTGTTCCCATAAATTGTTTGCTCACAAAATCCCTATGCATAGGAAGTATGTTAGACTTAAATGTGCTAGTGATATTCTTCATGATGCTCTCTTTATGTTACAATCCTTATCTTTTATATGAGCATCATTGAAATCATCGTGCCTAGCTAGGGGCGTTAAACGATAGCGCTTGTTGGGAGGCAACCCAACTTTATGTTTGTCCCTTGATTTTTGTTCCTGTTTATTAATAAATAATTCATCTAGCCTCTGTTTAATATGTGGTTTTCTGCTTTTAATTAGTGTTTGTGCCAAGTAGAACCGTTGGGAAGACTTGGGGAAAGTCTTGTTGATCTTGCTGAAAAAAACAGAAACTTTAGCGCTCACGAGAATTGCTGCCATTTTTATTTGGAGAGTGATATTTAGTTAATTCTTTTTTCAGATGATTAATAGATAAATTCCTAAGGTCCAGAAATTTATTTTAGAATTTTATGAGTTCCATAATTATACGTTTGATCCAGATTACTACAGACTGTTCTGTTTTTGACAGATTCTGTTTTTCGGGTGTTGTTTGCTTATTTTGATGAATCTATGAGTAGTATCGGAGGGTATGAACCATAGATAAGTTGTAATACAGTTGGTTTAACACCAATATAAATTAAGAATGAGTTCATTACAGTACCTTGAAGTGGTGATTTATTTTCTTATACTAACGGAGCTCACGAGTTTTCTGTTATGTTTTGTGTTGTGAAGTTTTCAAGTTTTGGGTAAGGATTCGATGGACTATTGAATAAGGAGTGGAAAGATGCTAAGCTTGGGGATGCCCAAGTCACCCCAAGGTAATATTCAAGGATATCCAAGAGCCTAAGCTTGGGGATGCCCCAGAAGGCATCCCCTCTTTCGTCTTCGTTCATCGGTAACTTTACTTGGAGCTATATTTTTATTTACCACATGATATGTGTTTTTCTTGGAGCGTCAATTTATTTTTTTAGGATTTTATTTCTGTTATTTAGAACAATGTTTTGCATCTTTTATTTCAATAAAAGTGGCATTGATAGCCTTTACTATGCCTATGTTGCAAGTATACATGTTGCTGTTTGAAAACAGAAAGTTTACCACTGTTGCAATAATTCCCTAGGAAATTCAGAATGTGATAAAATGTTGAAACCTTTTGAATATTAATATCTGATAAATTTACTACACTGGGAATTTTCTTTCATAATTTTTGGAGCTAGGGAAGTATGGATGTTGCAGCATTCTTTACAGACTATCCTGTTTAGGCAGATTGCTGTTATGTTTGCATTGTTTGCATATGTTTGCTTCTTTAATGATTCTATTTGAGGATAGGACTATTAAATATGCAGAGGCATTTAGTATGCAATGTTGAATAATATTTTTAGTGATTTGCTACAGTAGAGTATGATAAGGTTTTGGCAATGGTTTATACTAACTTATCTCACGAGTCCTTGTTGAGTTTTGTGTGGATGAAGCTTTTGAGATTTAGGGAGACCGTGATATGAGAGGAATTAAGGAGACACAAAATCTCAAGCTTGGGGATGCCCAAGGAATCCCAAGATAATATTTGAATAAGTCTCAAGCGTCTAAGCTTGGGGATGCCCCGGTTGGCATCCCACCTTTCTTCTTCAACAACTATCGGTTAGTTTCGGTTGATCCTAAGTTTTTGCTTCTTCACATGATGTTTGCCATTCTTAGAATGTCATTTTATTTTGCTTTGCTTGCTGTTTGAATAAAATACCAAGATCTGAAATTCTTAAATGTTATAGGGTCTTCACATAGTTGCATAATTATTCGACCACTCATTGATCTTCGCTTATATCTTTCGGAGTAGTTTGTCATTTGCTCTAGTGCTTCACTTATATCTTTTAGGGCATGGTGGTAGTTTTATTTTAAAGAAATAGATGAACTCTCACGCTTCAATTATATTATTTTTATAGTCTTAAATAGCATGGCAATTTTTTTAAAGTCCTAATATGTAGGTATTCAAGAATAATAAAATTCTCTTATGAGTGTGTTGAATACTATGAGAAGTTTGATACTTGATAATTGTTTTGAGATATGGAGATGGTGATATTAGAGTCATGCTAGTTGATTGGTTATGAATTTGAGAAATAATTGTGTCGAAGTTTGTGATTCCCGCGGCACGCACGTATGGTGAACCGTTATGTGATGAAGTCGGAGCATGATTTATTTATTGATTGCCTTCCTTACGAGTGGCGGTCGGGGACGAGCGATGGTCTTTTCCTACCAATCTATCCCCCTAGGAGCATGCGCGTAATACTTTGCTTTGATAACTTGTAGATTTTTGCAATAAGTATATGAGTTCTTTATGACTAATGTTGAGTCCATGGATTATACGCACTCTCAGCCTTCCACCTTTGCTAGCCTCTCTAGTACCGCGCACCTTTCGCCGGTATCATACACCCACCATATACCTTCCTCAAAACAGCCACCATACCTGCCTATTATGGCATTTCCATAGCCATTCTGAGATATATTGCCATGCAACTTTCCACCGTTCCATTTATTATGACACGCTTCATCATTGTCATATTGCTTAGCATGATCATGTAGTTGACATTGTATTTGTGGCAAAGCCACCGTTCATAATTCTTTCATACATGTCACTCATGCATCATTGCACATCCCGGTACACCGCCGGAGGCATTCATATAGAGTCATATCTTGTTCTAAGTATCGAGTTGTAATTCTTGAGTTGTAAGTAAATAAAAGTGTGATGATTATCATTATTAGAGCATTGTCCCAGTGAGGAAAGGATGATGGAGACTATGATTCCCCCACAAGTCGGGATGAGACTCCGGGACAAAAAATAAATAAAAGAGGCCAAAGAAGCCCAAATAAAAAAAGAGAAAGAAAAGAGGCCATAAAAAAGAGAAAGGGCCCAAATAAAAAAATAAAAAAATGAGAGAAAAAGAGAGAAGGTACAATGTTACTATCCTTTTACCACACTTGTGCTTCAAAGTAGCACCATGATCTTCATAGTAGAGAGTCTCTCATGTTATCACTTTCATATACTGGTGGGAATCTTTCATTATAGAACTTGGCTTGTATATTCCAATGATGGACTTCCTCAAAATGCCCTAGGTCTTCGTGAGCAAGCAAGTTGGATGCACACCCACTTAGTTTCTTTTTGAGCTTTCATATACTTATAGCTCTAGTGCATCCGTTGCATGGCAATCCCTACTCACTCACATTGATATCTATTGATGGGCATATCCATAGCCCGTTGATACGCCTAGTCGATGTGAGACTATCTTCTCCCTTTTTGTCTTCTCCACAACCACCATCCTATTCCACCTATAGTGCTATGTCCATGGCTCACGCTCATGTATTGCGTGAAGATTGAAAAAGTTTGAGAACATCAAAAGTATGAAACAATTGCTTGGCTTGTCATCGGGGTTGTGCATGATTTAAATATTTTGTCTGGTGAAGATAGAGCATAGCCAGACTATATGATTTTGTAGGGATAGCTTTCTTTGGCCATGTTATTTTGAGAAGACATAATTGCTTAGTTAGTATGCTTGAAGTATTATCATTTTTATGCCAATATGAACTTTTGTCTTGAATCTTATGGATCTGAATATTCATACCACAATTAAGAAAAATCACATTGAAATTATGCCAAGTAGCACTCCGCCTCAAAAATTCTGTTTTTATCATTTACCTACTCGAGGACGGGCAGGAATTAAGCTTGGGGATGCTGATACGTCTCCAACGTATCTATAATTTTTGATTGCTCCATGCTATATTATCTACTGTTTTGGATGTTTATGGGCTTTATTATACACTTTTATATCATTTTCTGGGACTAACCTATTAACCCAGAGCCCAGTGCCAGTTTCTGTTTTTACCTTGTTTTAGGATTTCGAAGAAAAGGAAAATCAAACGGAGTCCAATTGACATGAAACTTCACGGAACTTATTTTTGGATCAGAAGAGGCCCAGAAGACTTGGAGTGCACGTCACGGGACCTTCGAGGAGGCCACGAGGTAGGGGGCGCGCCCACCCCCCTAGGGCGCGCCCTCCACCCTCGTGGGCCCCTCGTGGCCCCCCTGACGTACTTCTTCCACCTATATATCTCCATATACCCTAAAAACATTGGGGAGCACAATAGGTCGGGAGTTCCGCCGCCAGAAGCCTCCGTAGCCACCGAAAGCCAATCTAGACCCGTTCCGGCACCCTGCCGGAGGGGGAAACCCCTCTCCGGTGGCCATCTTCATCATCCCGGTGCTCTCCATGACGAGGAGGGAGTAGTTCTCCCTCGGGGCTGAGGGTATGTACCAGTAGCTATGTGTTTGATCTCTCTCTCGTGTTCTTGAGGTGATACAATCTTGATGTATCGCGAGCTTTGCTATTATATTTGGATCATATGATGTTTCTTCCCCCCTCTACTCTCTTGTAATGAATTGAGTTTCCCCTTCGAAGTAATCTTATCGGATTGAGTCTTTAAAGATTTGAGAACACTTGATGTATGTCTTGCCGTGGATATCTGTGGTGACAATGGGATACCACGTGATTCACTTGATGTATGTTTTGGTGATCAACTTGCAGGTTTCGCCCATGAACCTATGCATAGGGGTTGGCACACGTTTTCGTCGTGATTCTCCGGTAGAAACTTTGGGGCACTCTTTGAGGTTCTATGTGTTGGTTGAATAGATGAATCTGAGATTGTGTGATGCATATCGTATAATCATACCCGCGGATACTTGAGGTGACATTGGAGTATCTAGGTGACGTTAGGGTTTTGGTTGATTTGTGTCTTGAGGTGTTATTCTAGTACGAACTCTAGGGCTGTTTGTGACACTTATAGGAATAGCCCAACGGATTGATTGGAAAAAATAACTTTGAGGTGGTTTCGTACCCTACCATAATCTCTTCGTTCGTTCTCCGCTATTAGTGACTTTGGAGTGACTCTTTGTTGCATGTTGAGAGATAGTTATGTGATCCAATTATGTTAGTATCGTTGAGGGAACTTACACTAGCGAAAGTATGAACCCTAGGCCTTGTTTCAACACATTGCAATACCGTTTACGCTCACTTTTATCATTAGTTACCTTGCTGTTTTTATATTTTCAGATTACAAAAACTATTATCTACTATCCATATACCACTTGTATCACCATCTCTTCGCCGAACTAGTGCACCTATACAATTTACCATTGTATTGGGTGTGTTGGGGACACAAGAGACTCTTTGTTATTTGGTTGCAGGGTTGCTTGAGAGAGACCATCTTCATCCTACGCCTCCTACGGATTGATAAACCTTAGGTCATCCACTTGAGGGAAATTTGCTATTGTCCTACAAACCTCTGCACTTGGAGGCCCAACAACGTCTACAAGAAGAAGGTTGTGTAGTAGACATCAAGCTCTTTTCTGGCGCCGTTGCTTGGGAGGTGAGTGCTTGAAGGTATATCTTTAGATCTTGCAATCGAGTCTTTTAATTTCTTGTTTTATCACTAGTTTAGTCTATAAAAGAAAACTATAAAAAATGGAATTGAGTTTGGCTCATACGCTTCACCTTTTTAATATCTTTCGTGAGTATGATGGAAAGGATAATTGTGCTCAAGTGCTAGAAGAAGAAATCTATAAAATGTTTGGCACTAAATATTTGAATGATGAGCATGATTGCAATGTTTTTAGTATGAATTCCTGGAATATCCATGATGCTAATGATATGCAAAGCCACAAGCTTGGGGAAGCTATGTTTGATGAAGATGATATTTTTTGTCCCCCAAGTTTTGATGAGAAAATTTATTATGATGGAAGCATGCCTCCTATCTATGATGATTATTGTGATGACACGTATGCTTTAAAGAATAATGATAACCATGAAACTTGTCATCTTGATATTAATTTTCAATCACATGATAGTTATCTTGTTGAGTTTGCTCCCACTATTGTTCATGAGAAGAAATTTGCTTATGTGGAGAGTAATAAAATTTCTATGCTTGTAGATCATGAAAAGAATGCTTTGAGTGCTGGTTATATTGTTGAATTCATTCATGATGCTACTGAAAATTATTATGAGGGAGGAACATATGCTTGTAGGAATTGCAATAATATCAAGTTTCCTCTCTATGTGCTTAAAGTTTTGAAGTTATGCTTGTTTTACCTTCCTATGCAAGTTGATTCTTGTTCCCATAAATTGTTTGCTCACAAAATCCCTATGCATAGGAAGTATGTTAGACTTAAATGTGCTAGTCATATTCTTCATGATGCTCTCTTTATGTTACAATTCTTATCTTTTATATGAGCATCATTGAAATCATCGTGCCTAGCTAGGGGCGTTAAACGATAGCGCTTGTTGGGAGGCAACCCAACTTTATGTTTGTCCCTTGAGTTTTGTTCCTGTTTATTAATAAATAATTCATCTAGCCTCTGTTTAAGATGTGGTTTTATGCTTTTAATTAGTGTTTGTTCCAAGTAGAACCGTTGGGAAGACTTGGGGAAAGTCTTGTTGATCTTGCTGTAAAAAACAGAAACTTTAGCGCTCACGAGAATTGCTGCCATTTTTATTTGGAGAGTGATATTTAGTTAATTCTTTTTTCAGATTGTTAATAGATAAATTCCTAAGGTCCAGAAATTTATTTGAGAATTTTATGAGTTCCATAAGTATCTGTTTGATCAAGATTACTACAGACTGTTCTGTTTTTGACAGATTCTGTTTTTCGTGTGTTGTTTGCTTATTTTGATGAATCTGTGAGTAGTATCGGAGGGTATGAACCATAGATAAGTTGGAATACAGTAGGTTTAACACCAATATAAATTAAGAATGAGTTCATTACAGTACCTTGAAGTGGCGATTTATTTTCTTATACTAACGGAGCTCACGAGTTTTCTGTTAATTTTTGTGTTGTGAAGTTTTCAAGTTTTGGATAAGGATTCGATGGACTATTGAATAAGGAGTGGAAAGATGCTAAGCTTGGGGATGCCCAAGTCACCCCAAGGTAATATTCAAGGATATCCAAGAGCCTAAGCTTGGGGATGCCCCGGAAGGCATCCCCTCTTTCGTCTTCGTTCAATGGTAACTTTACTTGGAGCTATATTTTTATTTACCACATGATATGTGTTTTTCTTGGAGCGTCAATTTATTTTTTTAGGATTTTATTTCTGTTATTTAGAACAATGTTTTGCATCTTTTATTTCAATAAAAGTGGCATTGATAGCCTTTACTATGCCTATGTTGCAAGTATACATGTTGCTGTTTGAAAACAGAAAGTTTACCACTGTTGCAATAATTCCCTAGGAAATTCAGAATGTGATAAAATGTTGAAACCTTTTGAATATTAAGATCTTATAAATTTACTACAGTGGGAATTTTCTTTCATAATTTTTGGAGCTAGGGAAGTATGGATGTTGCAGCATTCTTTACAGACTATCCTGTTTAGGCAGATTGTTGTTATGTTTGCATTGTTTGCATATGTTTGCTTCTTTAATGATTATATTTGAGGATAGGACTATTAAATATGCAGAGGCATTTAGTATTCAATGTTGAATAATAATTTTAGTGATTTGCTACAGTAGAGTATGATAAGGTTTTGGCAATGGTTTATACTAACTTATCTCACGAGTCCTTGTTGAGTTTTGTGTGGATGAAGCTTTTGAGATTTAGGGAGACCGTGATATGAGAGGAATTAAGGAGACAGAAAATCTCAAGCTTGGGGATGCCCAAGTAATCCCAAGATAATATTTTAAGAAGTCTCAAGCGTCTAAGCTTGGGGATGCCCCGGTTGGCATCCCACCTTTCTTCTTCAACAACTATCGGTTAGTTTCGGTTGATCCTAAGTTTTTGCTTCTTCACATGATGTTTGCCATTCTTAGAATGTCATTTTATTTTGCTTTGCTTGCTGTTTGAATAAAATACCAAGATCTGAAATTCTTAAATGTTATAGAGTCTTCACATAGTTGCATAATTATTCGACTACTCATTGATCTTCGCTTATATCTTTCGGAGTAGTTTGTCATTTGCTCTAGTGCTTCACTTATATCTTTTAGGGCATGGTGGTAGTTTTATTTTAAAGAAATATATGAACTCTCACACTTCACTTATATTATTTTGATAGTCTTAAATAGCATGGTAATTTTCTTAAAGTCCTAATATGTAGGTATTCAATAATAATAAAATTCTCTTATGAGTGTGTTGAATACTATGAGAAGTTTGATACTTGATAATTGTTTTGAGGTATGGAGATGGTGATATTAGAGTCATGCTAGTTGAGTGGTTATGAATTTGAGAAATAATTGTGTCGAAGTTTCTGATTCCCGCAACACGCACGTATGGTGAACCGTTATGTGATGAAGTCGGAGCATGATTTATTTATTGATTGCCTTCCTTACGAGTGGCGGTCGGGGACCAGCGATGGTCTTTTCCTACCAATCTATCCCCCTAGGAGCATGCGCGTAATACTTTGCTTTGATAACTTGTAGATTTTTGCAATAAGTATATGAGTTCTTTATGACTAATGTTGAGTCCATGGATTATACGCACTCTCAGCCTTCCACCTTTGCTAGCCTCTCTAGTACCGCGCACCTTTCGCCGGTATCATACACCCACCATATACCTTCCTCAAAACAGCCACCATACCTACCTATTATGGCATTTCCATAGCCATTCTGAGATATATTGCCATGCAACTTTCCAACGTTCCATTTATTATGACACGCTTCATCATTGTCATATTGCTTAGCATGATCATGTAGTTGACATTGTATTTGTGGCAAAGCCACCATTGATAATTCTTTCATACATGTCACTCATGCATCATTGCACATCCCGGTACACCGCCGGAGGCATTCATATAGAGTCATATCTTGTTCTAAGTATCGAGTTGTAATTCTTGAGTTGTAAGTAAATAAAAGTGTGATGATTATCATTATTAGAGCATTGTCCCAGTGAGGAAAGGATGATGGAGACTATGATTCCCCCACAAGTCGGGATGAGACTCCGGGACAAAAAATAAATAAAAGAGGCCAAAGAAGCCCAAATAAAAAAGAGAAAGAAAAGAGGCCATAAAAAAGAGAAAGGCCCAAATAAAAAAATAAAAAATGAGAGAAAAAGAGAGAAGGGACAATGTTACTATCCTTTTACCACACTTGTGCTTCAAAGTAGCACCATGATCTTCATAGTAGAGAGTATCTCATGTTATCACTTTCATATACTGGTGGGAATCTTTCATTATAGAACTTGGCTTGTATATTCCAATGATGGACTTCCTCAAAATGCCCTAGGTCTTCGTGAGCAAGCAAGTTGGATGCACACCCACTTAGTTTCTTTTTGAGCTTTCATATACTTATAGCTCTAGTGCATCCGTTGCATGGCAATCCCTACTCACTCACATTGATATCTATTGATGGGCATCTCCATAGCCCGTTGATACGCCTAGTCGATGTGAGACTATCTTCTCCCTTTTTGTCTTCTCCACAACCACCATCCTATTCCACCTATAGTGCTATGTCCATGGCTCACGCTCATGTATTGCGTGAAGATTGAAAAAGTTTGAGAACATCAAAAGTATGAAACAATTGCTTGGCCTGTCATCGGGGTTGTGCATGATTTAAATATTTTGTCTGGTGAAGATAGAGCATAGCCAGACTATATGATTTTGTAGGGATAGCTTTCTTTGGCCATGTTATTTTGAGAAGACATAATTTCTTAGTTAGTATGCTTGAAGTATTATCATTTTTATGTCAATATGAACTTTTGTCTTGAATCTTATGGATCTGAAAATTCATACCACAATTAAGAAGAATCGCATTGAAATTATGCCAAGTAGCACTCCGCCTCAAAAATTCTGTTTTTATCATTTACCTACTCGAGGACGGGCAGGAATTAAGCTTGGGGATGCTGATACGTCTCCAACGTATCTATATTTTTTATTGCTCCATGCTATATTATCTACTGTTTTGGATGTTTATGGGCTTTATTATACACTTTTATATCATTTTTTGGGACTAACCTTTTAACCCAGAGCCCAGTGCCAGTTTCTGTTTTTCCCTTGTTTTAGGATTTCGAAGAAAAGGAAAATCAAACGGAGTCCAATTGACCTGAAACTTCATGGAACTTATTTTTGGATCAGAAGAAGCCCATAAGACTTGGAGTGCATGTCAGGGGACCTTCAAGGAGGCCACGAGGTAGGGGGCGCGCCCACCCCCCTAGGGCGCGCCCTCCACCCTCGTGGGCCCCTCGTGGCCCCCCTGACATACTTCTTCCACCTATATATTTCCATATACCCTAAAAACATCGGGGAGCACAATAGATCGGGAGTTCCGCCGCCGGAAGCCTCCGTAGCCACCGAAAGCCAATCTAGACCCGTTCCGGCACCCTGCCGGAGGGGGAAACCCCTCTCCGGTGGCCATCTTCATCATCCTAGTGCTCTCCATGACGAGGAGGGAGTAGTTCTCCCTCGGGGCTGAGGGTATGTACCAGTAGCTATGTGTTTGATCTCTCTCTCGTGTTCTTGAGGTGATACAATCTTGATGTATCGCGAGCTTTGCTATTATGTTTTGATCCTATGATGTTTCTTCCCCCCTCTACTCTCTTGTAATGAATTGAGTTTCCCCTTCGAAGTAATCTTATCGGATTGAGTCTTTAAAGATTTGAGAACACTTGATGTATGTCTTGCCGTGGATATCTTTGGTGACAATGGGATACCACGTGATTCACTTGATGTATGTTTTGGTGATCAACTTGCGGGTTTCGCCCATGAACCTATGCATAGGGGTTGGCACACGTTTTCATCGTGATTCTCCGGTAGAAACTTTGGGGCACTCTTTGAGGTTCTATGTGTTGGTTGAATAGATGAATCTGAGATTGTGTGATGCATATCGTATAATCATACCCACGGATACTTGAGGTGACATTGGAGTATCTAGGTGACATTTGGGTTTTGGTTGATTTGTGTCTTAAGGTGTTATTCTAGTACGAACTCTAGGGCTATTTGTAACACTTATAGGAATAGCCCAACGGATTGATTGGAAAGAATAACTTTGAGGTGGTTTCGTACCCTACCATAATCTCTTCGTTCGTTCTCCACTATTAGTGACTTTGGAGTGACTCTCTGTTGCATGTTGAGGGATAGTTATGTGATCCAATTATGTTAGTATCCTTGAGGGAACATACACTAGCGAAAGTATGAACCCTAGGCCTTGTTTCAACACATTGCAATACCGTTTACGCTCACTTTTATCATTAGTTACCTTGCTGTTTTTATATTTTCAGATTACAAAAACTATTATCTACTATCCATATACCCCTTGTATCACCATCTCTTCGCCGAACTAGTGCACCTATACAATTTACCATTGTATTGGGTGTGTTGGGGACACAAGAGACTCTTTGTTATTTGGTTGCAGGGTTGCTTGAGAGAGACCATCTTCATCCTACGCCTCCTACGGATTGATAAACCTTAGGTCATCCACTTGAGGGAAATTTGCTACTGTCCTACAAACCTCTACACTTGGAAGCCCAACAACGTCTACAAGAAGAAGGTTGTGTAGTAGACATCACGAAGACGCTCGACTACATCAACCACATTACTAAATGCTTCCGCTTTCGGTCTACGAGGGTACGTAGACATACTCTCCCCCTCTCGTTTCTATGCATCTCCTATATAGATCTTGCGTGATCGTAGGTAAATTTTTAAAATATTGTGTTCCCCAACAGGTATGGTGGACTCATGTGGCAAAACTGGTCTAAAGGATTTTGGATGCACAAGTAGTGATCATACTTAGTACAAAATGAAGGCTAGCAAAAGATTGAGAAGCGACCAACCAAGAAATGAATAATCTCATAAGCAAGCATTGAGCATAATTAACACCGAATAATGCACCACAAGTAGGATGTAATTTCATTGCGCAACTATTGACTTTCGTGCTTGCATAGGGAATCACAAACCTTAACACCAATATTCTTACTAAAGCATAATTACTCATCAACATGACTCACATATCACATCATCATATCTCAAAATTATTACGAGGAATCAAGTTTATTTTGTCCAATGATCTTCATGAAAGTTTTTATTATATCCTTCTTGGATATCTTTCACTTTGGAACTAATTTTCATGCATTGGTTTTGATAAGCTCAAACAAATATAAGTGAAGATCATGAGCATAATATCTTTCTCTCAAATTAATTGAAGCAAGAGAGAATTTCTTCAAAAATACTAAAGCACACCATGCTCAAAAAGATATAAGTGAAGGTCAAGCGAGTAGTTATGTAAATGGGTAGATATTTGAGGACTCTCTTTTATTTAAAAACTTTCAGGTCTAAGTATCTTATTAAAACAGCAAGCAAAACAAAATAAAATGACATTCCAAGAATATCACAACTCATGTGAAGAAGCAAAAACTTAGGCTTAACCGATAATAACCAATAATTGTTGAAGAAGAAAGGTGGGATGCCTACCGGGGCATCCCCAAGCTTAGATGCTTGAGACTTGTTGAAATATTATGTTGGGATGCCTTGGGCATCCCCAAGCTTGATCCTTTGTGTCTCCTTAATTCCTTTTATATCACGGTTTCCCTAAATATTAAAAACTTCATCCACGCAAAACTCAATAAGAACTCGTGAGATAAGTTAGTATAAAGCAATGCAAAAACCTTATCATTCTCTACTGTAGAAAATCACTAAAATTATTATTCAACATTGCATATGGCATGCCTCTGCATATTTAATACTCCTATCCTCAAATAGAATCATTAAACAAGCAAACATATGCAAACAATGCAAACATAACAGCAATCTGCCAAACCAGTACAATCTGTAAAGAATGCAAGAGCATCCATACTTCTGTAACTCCAAAAATTATGAAAATTTTCCACACTGTAGAAATTTTATCATAGCTTATTTTGCAAAATGTTTCAACATTTTATCACATTCTGACTTTTCTCGGGAATTTTTGCAACACCGATAAACTTTCTGTTTTCAAACAGCAACATCTAAACTTGCAAAATAAGCATGGTAAAGGCTATACTTGACATTTTTTTTTGAAATAAAAGATGCAAAATAGTATTCTAAATAACAACAAGCAAATCCTAGCAAAATAAAATGACGATCCAAGCAAAACACATATCATGTGACGAATGAAAACATAGCTTCAATTAAGGTTACCGATAATGTTTGAGATGAAAGAGGGGATGTCTTCCGGGGCTTCACCAAGCTTGGTTGCTTGGATCTTCCATGAATATTACCTTAGGGGTGCCTTGGGCATCCTCAAGATTATGGTCTTGTCACACCTTATTCTCCTCATATCGATGTCTCATCCTGAACTTGAAAACTTCAATCACACAAAACTTAACAGTACTTCGTGAGATGCGTTAGTATGATAAAGATAAATCATTCACTTTGGTACTGTAAAAGACAAGATTCATAATTGTTCCCACACAATTCCTACTCTAGCTTATCATTTACACAATTTATATTGAGCAATATAATCCATAAAAACTAGGAAACAAGCAAACTATGCATTGAAGGTTGATCAAGGGAGGGCACCAGCCCTTCCTTCTGGAGGTCGAAGGGGTCGCCTACAACGAGGCGTATCTGACCCAGGATTTCCTTTTCGTTCCTAAAGTCTACAGTAACGAATTTGACTCGGCCGCCCTTGAGGAACTTCTTAAATTCCTCGCACTCAATGTTGGCATGGCATATGTGGTAGACCAAGCATAAGTCATGCACGCAAACCTGGATCGTGGCGGGCTTCTTCTTCTGTGCCTCCTTTAGATTCTTCTCACTTCCCAGGACTGTGGTGTACTCAACATCTAGCCCAGCGACCCATTCATCATTTGAGTTTTCGAACATGCATTTGAAGCGAGCAAGGCATTCTTTCACCGTTGCAGAAGAACGGGTCTAGATGACGTCGAACTCATCACCGGTGATGGTTCTAACCTTGTACTCACCACCGATCATGGAGATTTTGGACGCCATGGATTTGGGAGGAGAGTTAGGATTAGTGGAACTGTCGTAATGTGAAAGGACGGGATGACTAGGAGCGGTTTATCAATTTTAAAAATGCCGAGTGGGGGCGCGTGCGAATGGCAGGGTAGTGGCTTTCCTGGTGGATAAATGGATTCATGCACAGTACTATGGGGGCCCAATTAGATGTCATGTCTACTCGACGCCCAATTAAATGGCTTTCGATGTCATGTCAAGTGTCGGGAACATTACAGGTGATACGAAGCTTTCCATTCTCCCATGATACAGGCTTCCGAGAGCCCTTGGATCTGAGATCCAACGGTTGCATGGCGTGATTCTAGACCTATGGGTGAATATCCTATCCTGGAGGGTTATTCTATAAATTTTTAGCAACTTAGCATGCGACCGTTTGATCTCAGATCCAAGGGTTGCTAGCAGCCCGTATCATGGTCGCGCCTACCACGACCATCGCCTCGCTCGCACGGTCGTGCCCTTGGAGATTTAACACGGTGCGTTAGGCTATCTGATGTTGGCATGTCATACATAGTCATCACTTAGTCACTCATATAACAAAGTTAGCTATAAGGTTGGCTATAAGAGTATATTTTGTTTACTTCTCTCTATCTCTTTCTTCGTAGTATTTATTGCATTTGCCAAGGAGTGACCTCTTCTAGTGAAACGGTGCTTAGATGAGGTGCTATGGGCATTAAATGGCTTAGCAACTCAAGTCCCCAATGCATAGGTGCTTAGTTTTTTGTTGCTAAGTTTGCTTCATCTAGGTACACGCGCTTATCACCGTTTCTTCCCGGGGTGACCAAACTAGTCTCTCTCTCTTCTTAATTAACTTGCCACATCAGACTTTATGCCTATGAGGCAGGCTTAGCACCTGTAGGATCAAGTACAATAGTGGGCTATAAGCCCTCTTTACATGGCATTTTTGCATATGTGGGGGAAAGATGCAAGGAAAAAGTGGAGGAGTGGGCTCTCAAGCATCGGGAGAGGCACCTATATGGAGGTGGTCAGGAATTGGGAGACTCACGCCGATCGTAGCGCCGCAATTAAAATGATAATGGCAAGTCAAATCACCGGGCCCCACCTGTCCAGCAGTAACTCATTGTCAAATCACACAACCCTACGTTTGCAGCAGCCTACTCCCTCATCTTCTTGCGTCTATGTAGAACCGACTAGGCGGAACTGCCCCGCCTACCGCGCGGGAAAAGCCACGCGCTCGACTTTTAAATAGTGCAGTATACTAATTTTGTATCCATGGATTGCGCCATGGAGCAAATCCTCAAGAAAAGGCGGTACACATGTATGGAGTATACAGCACGCCCGTCGCGTTCACGTCGCACCCCAGACGGTCGGTCGGTCTGGCATGCCGCTCTCCGAATGGAACGCGCGTCATATTGCGTTTGCGCACACATGTGGGACCGCAATTGAGAACCGACCATAGGCACACTCCTCGGCCCCGCAAGTCGGGTGAGTTAATAGAAGAGAGATATGAGTGATAGTACTACTAGAGAAGTGTTGTAGGAGTACATACGTTGGTACGTGGACGATCCCTGCAAGACACGGAAGATCAGTCCGTCCATGCATGTGACCAGACTCCAACAGACACGCCTGGATTGGCTATCGTCTACATATCGTGCAGGCTGTGTTGTACAGGGTTGTAGTTCTGGTGAGAAATCTAAAAAAAGGTTTCTTGTCATCTCGCAAAATTAGGTGTCATGTGCTTCGGATCACTGCAAGGGTTAAACAGCGACAACTGAGTTGGGCTAGTCATTGGGGGAACATGCACGAAGAGTACTCGGCTGCCATCTAGGTCAAGCCGGCTATGTTAATTAGGACATCTATCGACGGACCCCTTTTCTACGAGTTTATCTTTAATTTGAGCTTTGATCCTCGTCTAGTTTGTCCGTCGGGATTCATCTTGTCTCCTTTGGGCAGTGAGGTTATGATATCTTGTCATGTGGCATTTTTTTTCGTGCTATATGTTATAATCCGGTGCTTCAGATCAAAATGACGACAACTGCGCCTCCGGGGCACGTGCATGAAGACTTCTCGACAGTCATTGCCGAGGTCAGGCCGGCTCCGGACGGTAGACAAAAGAAAACTAGTACTCCACTATATAGGCAGGAGCCTCCGCACTTGCTTGCTAGTGTTGCTCTCTTCACACTGTCTCGTCCTCTCCAGATCTAAACACGACAGCGGTGGCCACACTCTCTCTCTACTCACTGCTAGTCACAGATCCAGCCAGATCCTCTCCGTCGGGGAAGGTGAGAAGGTGCAACATTCACACGGTCGTCCTCAGCGATGGCTCTTACCCACTGCCGGCGCGTCCCGATCAGCGTGCCTTGCCATTCTCTCCCAAGCGTCGCTGGCAAGGGAGGGCCTCCCACCCCTTCTTCCTCGCTGCCATAGTGTGGGTAGACCCGGCCTCCCGCCGCCCACCTAGCAACATCCCGTTGACCCTCAGGTATAACTTCCTTCGAAACCGGCCTTGCTCTACTTCCCGAGCTCCTGACGTCACTGCATTTGTATCTTTTACTATTTCTCAGGCCCCCTCGTAGATAGGATCGATTAGTTGTTCGAAAACCACCTATTTTTTTACTGTTAAGAGGTAAAACTAGTTCATGCACTCGAATCTAGTAGTACTTGGTTCAAACAAGGAAGAAAGGGGGTGGGGTGGGGGAAGATTTGTTACCTGAATCTAGGACTTGGTCGAAAGAGAAAATAATGGGGGCGAAAAGTAGCAGAGACTTGCTATCCAACTGCTCTCTAGGTCTAATAGGGAAATAAAGGGATCGCAGTACAAACTCAATATAAACCCTATCTATTGGTTGAAAAAGGAAAGAAAGTGGGGACTGGTGGACAAGTCAACAGAGTAAGTCTAGCACTAGATTTGTAGCCTCACACAGTATAAGGTGGCTATATACCGAACAAAAATGGGACAAACCCACATATCCTCTTCTGATGTTTGTTGCCCCGAGCCGCTCTTATGTAATGCCACTGGTAAAATGTAGCAGTCGCACTGTTAAAAGTAAGGACACATTAAACCAATGTTGTTTTCAATGTAATGCCTCCAGTAATATGAATCAATGGCACTTTTTCATGTCCTGCTAAATTTCCCATTAAGATAAGTTGCTTCTTTTCGTTAGAGATGCAACTGTCCTGGTCCGCCTACTCTCCCGTGCCCAAATACCGACTCTGTAGCAGCTGTTAATGTAATGTTGCTGGTAAAATGAAGCAATGCCACCATTAAAGTAATGTCGTATTTAATGGTTGTCATAGTTAAACTTAATTCCCACACTAATATCTAGCAATGCTGCTAGAAATTGCTACTGTCCGTGTACGATTGCCATTGAGATAAGGAACATGCTTTTTTCATTTGATGCATGTTTCATCACTTGTTAGTCACTCTCCTTTCCACCTTTTTTGTGCAAACAGAGATATACATTTCACGCTTGATCTTAGTTGAACTGAACAAATGATATCCAAATTATAGTTGAACATTCCAGGAGCTTCACGACAAACCTTAATGTTGCTCAATTTTATTGCAAATAATGAAGAAGAAGCCATGTGGGTTTCGTTTTCTGATGGAAATGGAACCGGGGCTGGAGCCCTTTTCTTAAAAAAAGCTGCTAGCTCATGGGACATTTCTTCATTTTAGGTGAACTGCACCAAAAGGTCCCATGAATTGAATCATCCATGTTGGTGACTGGTGTCATCCCTTCTACGATGGCGTTGACTATAGATATGGTTCCCATAACGAGGTATGTTCCTTTTTGGTCTGACCGTTTGCCAAAGATCCTGCATGTTGATCCTGCTCTTGTGCTACTGTTTTGGCACTGCCATGATAAAGTAGTAATGTTATTATTTTGCACCTTAATCTAGTGGCACTATTAATTTGAGGCAATGTTTTGTCACCGCTAGTGCCACTGTTTTTTTATATATCGAAAGAGGGGGTTCCCTCCGATTTCATTAAAGAAACCCAACCATAGAGAATCATTATCCGACAACATCTCAGTGTAAACGGGCAGTTATGCAACTACTACTAGAACGGACTGAGTACTAGCAGGAGACAAGTTCGCCACATAAGCTAGGCAGGTAGGGGGACGCAACACCAGCTCGACTAAGTTTGGATTACAACCCAAATGCTACCACAGAAACATCAGGGGGAAGATAGGGACTGAAAGAGCCAGCTTCAGCATCCCAGTCTAAGCACCCCCGGCCTTCATCCTTGCGACGCACGGTACACCTCGTTTGCCACCTGCTCGACCCTAGTGTCACTGATAAAATGAAGTAATAATACAGTTAAAATAGAGCGAGTGTCCTCTCTATCATTTCATTTCCAATGTAGATAAAGAAAGTGCTTCTCGTTGTTAATGTATGTTTTATCAACTAGTTCCATTGTTAATGTTTAAGCGTTTCTGCAAACTGGGGTGCTTAATTTTAGGTTATCTGCACAAAAATAGAGATTTGAATGTCTCAAGGCCCCTCCTTGTACTACCGATGTACACTGATGTTCATCACTGGCAGAAGGTGTATCGGGGAGACTTGGGACGATTTCCAGTATGAGGCGTGGCGTACCATATGAGGCGTCGCAGGGCCCATCTTGCCCTCGCAGCATGGCATACTATGATACTATCGCAATATTTTCTTCTATTTATTTTGCGGGTTTCATCAACTAGTGCCACTATAATGTAATCACACTTTTTCATTATCTGTGCAAACAAGGTTATTCAGCTGCATTTTGGTGGAACTGCACAAATGTACGGATGGAACCGGCATATATGCAGAGTGCGAGGTGTGCCAAGTAAAAAATACCGACACCAACCATGCTCCGTGCACGCATTGGCATCCACCACCACCGGTGGGATGTGTGGCGCTCTCTGTGGATGGATCTTTCTCGGCAGCAAATCCTCTAACCAAATACTAGTAGCTTATATTAGCAGTTTTCTAGGGAGTACTCTTTTCTGAAAGAAGCACCAACCTATTTTCTTTATTTGTACACAGTGTCACAACTTTGACCCAAAGGTCTAGAGCTATTTAAGGGTGATTGGCGTAGTACTCGGAGACTGATTGTAAGCATGATTTTCATTAGCTGTCACACTGATTGTAAGCATGAGCATGTGGAAGATTAGGTTAGTGTGAAGCTTACCTTAAACCCTACCGCTGCCGTTGAAATGAGGCGAGCATCGAGGGAACCATGGAGAACAGCGGGGAAGCGACGTCGCGCCATCCGGCCTCCTCTTGTAGTGGGAGAACGAATACTCCTGTGACTCCGGCTGGCTCTGCACCCTCACGAACGGCACACCGTACTAGATCAATTTGTTATCCTCTGGGTGCTCGACCCTCGACCTGTACGCCCACCACCTCCGCCTGACTTTCGCCTTGGGAGAATCTGTCTGCTCCATCGGCCAGAGGAGATACTCGAAGGACTGCGGCGTGACTACCACTGAGGAGTACATGTACATCACCGCCCTCATCGCCGCTGTCTCGCTCTTTCGCATACATTGCCACATAGCCCTCACCGTCCTCGAAATCTCCCACTCATTGTCAAACCAAGTAAGGATCTCCTTCAACCTGGCTAAATTTGCCTGTTCACCGCTGGCGATCTGCCTGATTCGCTGCTGCATCCTCTCCATAAATGTCCTTTTGAGTGGTCTGGTGCTAGCTTTGGAATATGGGAGGAGAGACGGTGGTCTTGCAATAGAGAAGAGGGAGAGGCGAGATGGTGGTTTTGGAATGGAAATGATGGAAAGGAGAGGAGGTGGTTTTGCAATGGAGAAGAGGGAGAGGCGACACAGTGGTTTTGGAATGGAGATGATGGAGAGGAGAGGAGGTGGTTTTGCAATGGAGAAGAAGGAGAGGCGAGACGGTGGTTTTTGAGTGGAGATGATGGAGAGGAGAGGAGGTGGTTTTGCAATGGAGAAGAGGGAGAGGAGCGTGCGGTAGCGATTTAGCATTGGACGAGAGGGCCGGCGCGCTGTGACTAGATCAAAATCAAAATCAAATTACCCTTCAATTAAGAAAGCGACCCCGCATTAACTAGTCTCCCTTTTATTATGGGTCATAATTGACCATGATTTTCGCAAATAAAATATATGTTATACGTTGAAAAAATAATATAATTTGAAAGTACATTCAGATATGAACCAAACGATACAATTTTTGGTGACATGCATTCACATTTTGCTTGTCAAATACAGTACGTGGTCAAACTTTGACCCAAAATACGCAAAACAAAAAAATACTTCCAAGACCAGCGCCACTCTTCCGCTCTTCTCCTCTTAAACCACCGCTGCTCCTCTCCTGTTCCAATCTAAATCCAACGCCGCTCCTCTCCTCTTCCATTTCAAAACGACCGCCCTCCTCTCCTGTTCCAATCCAAAACCAGCGTCGCTCCTCTCCCGTTCTAATCCAAAACCAGCGCTGCTCCTCTCCTCTTCCATTCAAAAACCACCGTCGGCGAGTGAAGGTGCTGTTGAGAAGTAGATCGATGGAGGAGTACAACCGATACGTGAGGATCGCAGACAGCGACCCTGTGAAGCTAGCTAGGATGTTGGAGATACAGTCTTGGTTTGACAACAAGGACCAACTAGCGGCGACGGAGACATCCATGGCCAAATATCTGCAACAGAGCAAAAAGGCGGCGAAACTCCCACAGGGAGTCACGCGGGAGTACATAGAGCTGCTCCTCTGGGCCATGGAGCAAACAGATTCACCGAATCCGATCGTGAGGTGCTACCTCTTGAGCACTGCGTTGGATTTCCTTGAAGAGGAAAGGATGATGCAGCAAAGTAGCGTAAGTATTTCCCTCCGTTTTTTAGAACCAAGGTATCAATCCAGTAGGAGGTCACGCGCGAAGTCCCTAGTACCTGCACAAAACAAATAACTCCTCGCAACCAATGTGATAAGGGTTGTCAATCCCTTCACGGTCACTTACGAGAGTGAGATCTGATAGATATGATAAGATAATATTTTTGGTATTTTTAAGATAAAGATGCAAAGTAAAATAAAACCAAAGTAAAAAAACAAAGGAAATAACTAAGTATTGGAATATTAATACGATGAAGATAGACCCGGGGGCCATAGGTTCACTAGTGGCTTCTCTCAAGAGCATAAGTATTTTACGGTGGGTGAACGAATTACTGTTGAGCAATTGACAGAATTGAGCATAGTTATGAGAATATCTAGGTATGATCATGTATATAGGCATCATGTCCGAGACAAGTAGACCGACTCCTGCCTGCATCTGCTACTATTACTCCACTCATCGACCGCTATATAGCATGCATCTAGAGTATTAAGTTCATGAAAACAAAGTAACGCCTTAAGAAAGATGACATGATGTAGAGGGATAAATTCATGCAATATGATAAAAAAACCATCTTGTTAGCCTCGATGGCAACAATACAATACGTGCCTTGCTGCCCCTACTGTCACTGGGAAAGGACACCGCAAGATTGAACCCAAAGCTAAGCACTTCTCCCATTGCAAGAAAGATCAATCTAGTAGGCCAAACCAAACTAATAATTTGAAGAGACTTGCAAAGATAACCAATCATACATAAAAGAATTCAGAGAAGATTCAAATATTATTCATAGATAGTCTTGATCATAAACCCATAATTCATCGGTCTCAATAAACACACCACAAAAAGAAGATTACATCAAATATATCTCCACAAGAGAGGGGGAGAACTTTGTATTGAGATCCAAAAAGAGAGAAGAAGCCATCTAGCTAATAACTATGGACCTGAAGGTTTGAGGTAAACTACTCACACTTCATCGGAGAGGCTATGGTGTTGATGTAGAAGCCCTCCGTGATGGATGCCACCTTCGGCGGAGCTCCAGAACAGGCCCCAAGATGGGATCTCGTGGATACAGAAAGTTACAGCGGTGGAATTAGGGTTTTGGCTCCGTGTCTGATCGTTTGGGGGTACGTAGGTATATATAGGAGGAAAAAGTACGTCGGTGGAACAACAGGGGGCCCACGAGGGTGGAGGGCACACCTAGGGGGGAGGCGCGCCCCCTACCTTGTGGCCTCCTCGGAGTGTGTCATAATAAACGGAACGGTGGAAAGTTGCATGCAATATATCTCGGAATGGCTATGGAAATGCCATAATAGGTAGGTATGGTGGCTATTTTGAGGAAGGTATATGGTGGGTGTATGATACCGGCGAAAGGTGCGCGGTATTAGAGAGGCTAGCAATGGTGGAAGGGTGAGAGTGCGTATGATCCATGGACTCAACCTTAGTCATAAAGAACTCATATACTTATTGCTAAAATATACAAGTTATGAAAGCAAAGTACTACGCGCATGCTCCTAGGGGGATAGATTGGTAGGAAAAGACCATTGCTTGTCCCCGACCGCCACTCATAAGGAAGACAATCAAGAAATAAATCATGCTCCGACTTCATCACATAACGGTTCACCATACGTGCATGCTACGGGAATCACAAACTTTAACACAAGTATTTATCAAATTCACAACTACTCAACTAGCATGACTCTAATATCACCATATTCATATCTCAAAACAATTATCAAGCATCAAACTTCTCATAGCATTCAACACACTCATAAGAAAGTTTTTACTATTCTTGAATACCAAGCATATTAGGATTATTTAAGAAAATTACCATGCTATTTAAGACTCTCATAATAATCTAATTGAAGCATGAGAGATCAATAGTTTCTATAAAACAATTCCACCACCGTGCTCCAAAAAATACAAGTGAAGTAATAGAGCAAAATTATATAACTCAAATGATATAAGCGAATCACATAGAGTATTCTAACAAATTCCAAAGGATGTATAGCTATCTCAAAAGGTGTGTACAGCAAGGATGATCGTGGTAAACTAAAAAGCAAAGACTCAAATCATAAAAGATGCTCCACACAAAACACATATCATGTGGTGAATAAAAATATAGCTCCAAGTAAAGTTACCGATATAAGTAGACGAAAAAGGGGATGCCTTCCGGGGCATCCCCAAGATTTAGCTTTTAGGTGTCCTTAGATTATCTTGGGGGTGCCATGGGCATCCCCAAGCTTAGGCTATTGCAACTCCTTGTTCCATAATCCATCAAATCTTTACCCAAAACTTGAAAACTTCACAACACAAAACTTAAAGTAGAAAATCTTGTGAGCTCCGTTAGCGAAAGAAAACAAAAGACCACTTCAAGGTACTGTAAGGAAATCATTCTTTATTTATGTTGGTGTTAAACCTACTGTATTCCAACTTCTCTGTGGTTTATAAACTATTTTACTAGCCATAGATTCATCAAAATAAGCAAACAACACACTAAAAACAGAATCTGTCAAAAACAGAACAGTCTGTAGTAATCTGTAGCTAGCGCAAGATCTGGAACCCCAAAAATTCTAAAATAAATTGCTTGACGTGAGGAATTTATCTATTAATCATCTGCAAAACGAATTAACTAAATAGCACTTTCCAAATATAAATGGCAGCAATTCTCGTGAGCTCTAAAGTTTCTGTTTTTTACAGCAAGATATCAAGACTTTCCCCAAGTCTTCCCAACGGTTCTACTTGGCACAAACACGAATTAAACAAAAAAAACACAACCAAAACAGAGGCTAGGTAAATTATTTATTACTAAACAGGAGCAAAAAGCAAGGAATAAAAATAAAATTGGGTTGCCTCCCAACAAGCGCTATCGTTTAACGCCCCTAGCTAGGCATAAAAAGCAAGGATAGATCTAGGTATGGCCATCTTTGGTAGGCAATCCATAAGTGGCTCTCATAATAGATTCATAAGGTAATTTAATTTTCTTTCTAGGAAAGTGTTCCATTCCTTTCCTTAACGGAAATTGGAATCTAATATTTCCTTCCTTCATATCAATAATTGAACCAGTCGTTCTAAGGAAAGGTCTACCAAGAATAATAGGACATGAAGGATTGCAATCTATGTCAAGAACAATAAAATCTACGGGCACACAATTCCTATTTGCGACAATAAGAACATCATTAATTCTTCCCATAGGTTTCTTAATAGTGGAATCAGCAAGGTGCAATTTTAGAGAGCAATCATCAAAATCATGGAAACCTAACAAATCACACAAAGTCTTTGGAATCGTGGAAACACTAGCACCTAAATCACACAAAGCATAGCATTCATGATCTTTAATTTTAATTTTAATAGTAGGTTCCCACTCATCATAAAGTTTTCTAGGGATAGAAACTTCCAACTCAGGTTTTTCTTCATAAGATTGCATCAAGGAATCAACGATATGTTTAGTAAACGCTTTATTTTGACTATAAGCATGAGGAGAATTTAGCACGGATTGCAACAAGGAAATACAATCAATCAAAGAGCAATTTTCAAAATTAAATGGGTTTAGCAACATCTAGGGTTTTAATTTCTTCAATCCAACTTTCATCAAATTTAGCATCAAGATCTAAAAACTCCGAATTTTTGGAACGCCTTCTAGGTAAAGGTGGATCATATTCAGTCCCATCATTATCAAGATTCATATTGCAAAACAAAGATTTAATAGGGGACACATCAATAAATTTTAGATCTTCATCTTTATTTTCATAGGAACTAGAAGAACACGCTCTTATAAAGGCATCTTTCTTAGCACGCATCCTAGCGGTTCTTTCTTTGCACTCATCAATGGAAATTCTCATGGATTTGAGAGACTCATTGATACCATGCTTAGGAGGAATAGATCTAAGTTTCAAAGAATCAACATCAAGAGAAATTCTATCAACGTTCCTAGCCAACTCATCAATCTTAAGCAATTTTTCTTCAATCAAAGCATTGAAATTCTTTTGCAAAGTAATAAATTCTTTAATATTAGATTCAAAATCAGAGGGCATCTTATTATAATTTCCATAAGAATTGTTGTAGGAATTACCATAATTATTAGAGCAATTACTAGGATAAGGCCTAGGATTAAAATTTCCTCTATATGCGTTGTTACCAAAATTGTTCCTACCAACAAAATTCACATCCTTAGATTCATTATTATTCTCAATCAAAGTAGACAAGGGCATATCATTAGGATCAGAATAAACACTCTTATTAGAAAATAATTTCATAAGTTCATCCATCTTTCCACTCAAAACATTAATTTCTTCTATCACATGCACCTTTTTATTAGTAGATCTTTCAGTATGCCATTGACAGTAATTAACCATAATATTATCTAGGAGTTTAGTAGCTTCTCCTAAAGTGATTTCCATAAAAGTGCCTCCCGCGACCGAATCTAAAAGATTTCTAGAAGCAAAATTCAATCCAGCATAAAAAAATTGTATAATCATCCACAAATTCAAACCATGAGTAGGGCAATTACATATCATTAATTTCATCCTCTACCAAGCTTGTGCAACATGTTCATTATCAAGTTGCTTAAAATTCATAATATCGTTTCTAAGGGAGATGATCTTAGCGGGAGGAAAATACTTAGAGATAAAAGCATCTTTGCACTTGTTCCAAGAATCAATACTATTTTTAGGCAAAGACGAAAACCAAGCTTTAGCATGATGTCTAAGCGAAAAAGGAAATAGCTTCAACTTAACAATATCATTATCCACATCTTTCTTCTTTTTCATATCAAACAAATCAACGAAGCTATTTAGATGGGTAGCGGCATCTTCACTAGGAAGGCCGGAAAACAGATCTTTCATGACAAGATTCAGCAAAGCGGCATTAATTTCATAAGATTCAGCATCGGTAAGAGGAGCAATCGAAGTGCTAAAGAAATCATTGTTGTTGGTATTGGTAAAGTCACACAATTTAATGTTATCTTGAGCCATCATGACAAGCAAGCAATCCAACACACAAGCAAACAATAAACGGGCAAAAAGAGGCAAATAGAGAAAGAGAGGGAGGATAGAGAGAGAGAGAGAGAGCGAATAAAATGACAAGGGTGAAGTGGGGGAGAGGAAAACGAGAGGCAAATGGCAAATAATGTAATGCGGGAGATAAGGCTATGTGATAGGTACTTGGTATGTTGACTTTTGTGTAGACTCCCCGGCAACGGCGCCAGAAATGGCTCGTTGTCGGGTGTCAAATCTTGACTTGCGCAAACCTCCCGGCAACGGCGCCAGAAATTCTTCTTGCTACCTCTTGAGCACTGCGTTGGATTTCCTTGAAGAGGAAAGGATGATGCAGCAAAGTAGCGTAAGTATTTCCCTCAATTTTTGAGAACCAAGGTATCAATCCAGTAGGAGGTCACGCTCGAAGTCCCTAGTACCTGCACGAAACAAATAACTCCTCACAACCAATGCGATAAGGGGTTGTCAATCCCTTCACGGTCACTTACGAGAGTGAGATCTGGTAGATATGATAAGATAATATTTTTGGTATTTTTGTGATAAAGATGCAAAGTAAAATAAAAGCAAGGTAAAAAACAAAGGAAATATATAAGTATTGGAATATTAATATTATGAAGATAGACCCGTGGGCCATAGGTTTCACTAGTGGCTTCTCTCAAGAGCATAAGTATTTTACGGTGGGTGGACGACTTACTGTTGAGCAATTGACAGAATTGAGCATAGTTATGAGAATATCTAGGTATGATCATGTATATAGGCATCCCGTCCGAGACAAGTAGACCGACTCCTGCCTACATCTACTACTATTACTCCACTCATCGACCACTATCCAGCATGCATCTAGAGTATTAAGTTCATGAAAACATAGTAACGCCTTAAGCAAGATGACATGATGTAGAGGGATAAATTCATGCAATATGGTAAAAAACCCATCTTGTTATCCTCGATGGAAACAATACAATACGTGCCTTGCTGCCCCTACTATCACTGGGAAAGGACACCGCAAGATTGAACCCAAAGGTAAGCACTTCTCCCGTTGCAAGAAAGATCAATCTAGTAGGCCAAACCAAACTGATAATTCGAAGAGACTAGCAAAGATAACCAATCATACATAAAAGAATTCAGAGAAGATTCAAATATTATTTATAGATAGTCTTGATCATAAACCCACAATTCATCGGTCTCAACAAACACACCGCAAAAAGAAGATTACATCGAATAGATCTCCACAAGAGAGGGGGAGAACTTTGTATTGAGATCCAAAAAGAGAGAAGAAGCCATCTAGCTAATAACTATGGACCCGAAGGTCTGAGGTAAACTACTCACACTTCATCGGAGAGGCTATGGTGTTGATGTAGAAGCCCTCCGTGATGGATGCCACCTCCGTCGGAGCTCCGGAACATGCCCCAAGATGGGATCTCATGGATACAGAAAGTTATGGCGGTGGAATTAGGGTTTTGGCTCCATATCTGATCGTTTGGGGGTACGTAGGTATATATAGGAGGAAGAAGTACGTCGGTGGAGCAACAAGGGGCCCACGAGGGTGGAGGGCGCGCCTGGGGGGTAGGCGCGCCCCCTACCTCGTGGCCTCCTCCTTTGTTTCTTGACGTAGGGTCCAAGTCTCCTGGATCTTGTTCGGTGAGAAAATCACGTTCCCGAAGGTTTCATTCCGTTTGGACTCCATTTGATATTCCTTTTCTTCGGAACACTAAAATAGGCAAAAAAACAGCAATTCTGGGATGGGCCTCCGGTTAATAGGTTAGCCCCAAAAATAATATAAAAGTGGATAATAAAGCCCAATGATGTCCAAAACAGTAGATAATATAGCATGAAGCAATAAAAAATTATAGATGCTTGGAGACATATCAAGCATCCCCAAGCTTAATTCCTGCTCGTCCTCGAGTAGGTAGATGATAAAAACAGAATTTTTGATGCGGAGTGCTACTTGGCATAATTTTAATGTAATTCTTCTTAATTGTGGTATGAATATTCATATCCGAAAGATTCAAGATAAAAGTTTAATATTGACATAAAAATAATAATACTTCAAGCATACTAACAAAGCAATCATGTCTTCTCAAAATAACATGGCAAAAGAAAGTTATCCCTACAAAATCATATAGTCTGGCTATGCTCTATCTTCACCACACAAAATATTTAAATCATGCACAACCCCGATGACAAGCCAAGCAATTGTTTCATACTTTTGACATTCTCAAACTTTTTCAATCTTCGCGCAATACATGAGCGTGAGCCATGGATATAGCACTATATGTGGAATAGAATGGTGGTTGTGGAGAAGAAAAAAAGGGAGAAGATAGTCTCACATAAACTAGGCGTATCAACGGGCTATGGAGATGCCCATCAATAGATATCAATGTGAGTGAGTAGGGATTGCCATGCAATGGATGCACTAGAGCTATAAGTGTATGAAAGCTCAAAAAGAAACTAAGTGGGTGTGCATCCAACTTGCTTTCTCACGAAGACCTAGGGCATTTTGAGGAAGCCCATCATTGGAATATACGAGCCAAGTTCTATAATGAAAGATTCCCACTAGTATATGAAAGTGATAACATAGGAGACTCTCTATCATGAATATCATGGTGCTACTTTGAAGCACAAGTGTGGTAAAGGATAGTAACATTGTCCCTTCTCTCTTTTTCTCTCATTTTTTTATGGCCTCTTTTCTTTCTTTTTTATTTTTCGTCCGGAGTCTCATCCCGACTTGTGGGGGAATCATAGTCTCCATCATCCTTTCCTCACTGGGACAATTCTCTAATAATGATGATCATCACACTTTTATTTTCTTACAACTCAACAATTACAACTCGATACTTAGAATAAAATATGACTTTATATGAATGCCTCCGGCGGTGTACCGGGATTTCCAATGAATCAAGAGTGACATGTATGAAAGAATTATGAATGGTGTCTTTGCCACAAATATGATGTCACTACATGATCATGCTAAGCAATATGACAATGATGGAGTGTGTCATAATAAACGGAACGGTGGAAAGTTGCATGCAATATATCTCGGAATGGCTATGGAAATGCCATAATAGGTAGGTATGGTGGCTATTTTGAGGAAGGTATATGGTGGGTGTATGATACCGGCGAAAGGTGTGCGGTATTAGAGAGGCTAGCAATGGTGGAAGGGTGAGAGTGCGTATGATCCATGGACTCAACCTTAGTCATAAAGAACTCATATACTTATTGCAAAAATCTGCAAGTTATCAAAGCAAAGTATTACGCGCATGCTCCTAGGGGGATAGATTGGTAGGAAAAGACCATCGCTCGTCCCCGACTGCCACTCATAAGGAAGACAATCAAACTATAAATCATGCTCCGACTTCATCACATAACGGTTCACCATACGTGCATGCTACGGGAATCACAAACTTTAACACAAGTATTTCTCAAATTCACAACTACTCAACTAGCATGACTCTAATATCACCATCTTCATATCTCAAAACAATTATCAAGCATCAAACTTCTCATAGCATTCAACACACTCATAAGAAAGTTTTTACTATTCTTGAATACCAAGCATATTAGGATTATTTAAGAAAATTACCATGCTATTTAATACTCTCAAAATAATCTAAGTGAAGCATGAGAGATCAATAGTTTCTATAAAACAATTCCACCACCGTGCTCTAAAAAATATAAGTGAAGTACTAGAGCAAAATTATATAACTCAAATGATATAAGCGAAGCACATAGAGTATTTTAACCAATTCCAAAGCATGTTTAGCTCTCTCAAAAGGTGTGTACAGAAAGGATGGCTGTGGTAAACTAAAAAGCAAAGACTCAAATCATACAAGACGCTCCAAGCTAAACACATATCATGTGGTGAATAAAAATATAGCTCCAAGTAAAGTTACCGATAGAAGTAGACGAAAGAGGGGATGCCTTCCGGGGCATCCCCAAGCTTTAGCTTTTAGGTGACTTTATATTATCTCGGGGGTGCCATGGGCATCCCCAAGCTTAGGCTCTTGCAACTCCTTGTTCCATAATCCATCAAATCTTTACCCAAAACTTGAAAACTTCACAACACAAAACTTAAAGTAGAAAATCTCGTGAGCTCCGTTAGCGAAAGAAAACAAAATACCACTTCAAGGTACTATAATGAACTTATTCTTTATTTATATTGGTGTTAAACCTACTGTATTCCAACTTCTCTATGGTTTATAAACTATTTTACTAGCCATAGATTCATCAAAATAAGCAAACAACACACTAAAAACAGAATCTGTCAAAAACAGAACAGTCTGTAGTAATCTGTAGCTAGCACAAGATCTGTAACCCCAAAAATTCTAAAATAAATTGCTTGACGTGAGGAATTTATCTATTAATCATCTGCAAAAATAATTAACTAAATATCACTTTCCAAATAAAAATGGCAGCAATGCTCCTGAGCACTAAAGTTTCTGTTCTTTACAGCAAGATATCAAGACTTTCCCCAAGTTTTCCCAACGGTTCTACTTGGCACAAACACTAATTAAACACAAAAAACACAACCAAAACAGAGGCTAGGTAAATTATTTATTACTGAACAGGAGCAAAAATCAAGGAATAAGAAGGTGGTTTTGCAATGGAGAAGAAGGAGAGGCGAGACGGTGGTTTTTGAGTGGAGATGATGGAGAGGAGAGGAGGTGGTTTTGCAATGGAGAAGAGGGAGATGAGCGTGCGGTAGCGATTTAGGATTGGACGAGAGGGCCGGCGCGCTGTGACGGGATCAAAATCAAAATCAAATTACCCTTCAAGTAAGAAAGCGACCCCACATTAACTAGTCTCCCTTTTATTCTAAGTCATAATTGACCATGATTTTCACAAATAAAATATATGTTATACATTGCAAAAATAATATAATTTGAAAGTACATTCAGATAAGAACCAAACGATACAATTTTTGGTGACATGCATTCACATTTTGCTTGTCAAATACAGTACGTGGTCAAACTTTGACCCAAAATACGCAAAACAAAAAAAATACTTCCAAGACCAGCGCTACTCTTCCGCTCTTCTCCTCTTAAACCATTGTCGCTCCTCTCCTGTTCCAATCTAAATCCAGCGCCGCTCCTCTCCTCTTCCATTTCAAAACGACCGCCCTCCTCTCCTGTTCCAATCCAAAACCAGCGTCGCTCCTCTCCCGTTCTAATCCAAAACCAGCGCTGCTCCTCTCCTCTTCCATTCAAAAACCACCGCCGGCGAGTGAAGGTGCTGTGGAGAAGTAGATCGATGGAGGAGTACAACCGATACGTGAGGATCGCAGACAGCAAGGATGTTGGAGATAGCTAGGATGTTGGAGATACAGTCTTGTTTTGACAACAAGGACCAACTAGCGACGACGGCGACATCCATGGCCAAATATCTGCAACAGAGCAAAAAGGCGGCGATACTCCCGGAGGGAGTCACGCGGGAGTACATAGAGATGCTCCTCTGGGCCATGGAGCAAACAGATTCACCGAATCCGATCATGAGGTGCTACCTCTTGAGCACTGCGTTGGATTTCCTTGAAGAGGAAAGGATGATGCAGCAAAGTAGCATAAGTATTTTCCTCCATTTTTTAGAACCAAGGTATCAATCCAGTAGGAGGTCACGCGCGAAGTCCCTAGTACCTGCACAAAACAAATAACTTCTCGCAACCAACCAGATAAGGGGTTGTCAATCCCTTCACGGTCACTTATGAGAGTGAGATCTGATAGATATGATAAGATAATATTTTTGGTACTTTTAAGATAAAGATGCAAAGTAAAATAAATGCAAAGTAAAAAACAAAGAAAATAACTAAGTATTGGAAGATTAATATGATGAAGATAGACCCAGGGGCCATAGGTTTCACTAGTGGCTTCTCTCAAGAGCATAAGTATTTTACGGTGGGTGAACGAATTACTGTTGAGCAATTGACAGAATTGAGCATAGTTATGAGAATATCTAGGTATGATCATGTATATAGGCATCACATCCGAGACAAGTAGACCGACTCCTGCCTGCATCTGCTACTATTACTCCACTCATCGACCGCTATCCAGCATGCATCTAGAGTATTAAGTTCATGAAAACAGAGTAACGCCTTAAGCAAGATGACATGATGTAGAGGGATAAATTCATGCAATATGATAAAAAAACCATCTTGTTATCCTCGATGGCAACAATACAATACGTGCCTTGCTGCCCCTACTATCACTGGGATAGGACACCGCAAGATTGAACCCAAAGCTAAGCACTTCTCCCATTGCAAGAAAGATCAATCTAGTAGGCCAAACAAAACTGGTAATTCAAAGAGACTTGCAAAGATAACCAATCATACATAAAAGAATTCAGAGAAGATTCAAATATTATTCATAGATAGTCTTGATCATAAACCCACAATTCATCGGTCCCAACAAACACACCGCAAAAAGAGGATTACATCGAATAGATCTCCACAAGAGAGGGGGAGAACTTTGTATTGAGATCCAAAAAGAGAGAAGAAGCCATCAAGCTAATAACTATGGACCCGAAGGTCTGAGGTAAACTACTCACACTTCATCGGAGAGGCTATGGTGTTGATGTAGAAGCCCTCCGTGATGGATGCCCCCTTCGGCGGAGCTCTGGAACAGGCCCCAAGATGGGATCTCGTGGATACAGAAAGTTACGGCGGTGGAATTAGGGTTTTGGCTCTGTATCTGATCGTTTGGGGGTACGTAGGTATATATAGGAGGAAGAAGTACGTCGGTGGAGCAACAGGGGGCCCGCGAGGGTGGAGGGCGCGCTTGGGGGGGTGTAGGCGCGCCCCCTACCTCGTGGACTCCTCCTTTGGTTCTTGACGTAGGGTCCAAGTCTCCTGGATCTTGTTCGGTGAGAAAATCACGTTCCCGAAGGTTTCATTGTAACATCCCAAAATTCTAAATTTTGGAATGTTATATTAAGTAAATATTTATGATTGTTTGTTCGATTATTGTGTGACTGATTGTGTGAAATTGAGTGGCATTTTGAAATTTCAGAGGCATTTGAATTTTATTTGAATTTGGATTCAACTTGGCATTCGAAATTTATTTCTTATACCCCTGACAAATACTTGTTTAAAACTATGAGAGGAGCTAACATGACACTCCAAAAAAAAGTCAGGAGAAATTAATGCCAAAAGTTTTTGAATTCAAATTGGAGTTTATTTGGAATTTATAAAAAAATTCTTCTAGTTTGGATTTTTGCCTCTGGAAAAATGTTCACGTTGTAGGGTTTATTTTTTTGATTTTTTTGATATATGTACTATATAAAAATATTATAGATTTATCTTATTTTAGTTTTTTTTCCTCTGCCTTATTTCAAAAAAAAAGGAAAAGAACCCCGGAGTTGGCCAGGCCAACAGGCCCAACCAACCGGCCCAGCCACCCACCCGGCGCGGCCCAACAGCGAGCCACAGCCGCAGCCCAGCCGTGCTCTCACCCGAATCCCCTCGCGACCGATCGCCCGATCGAACTCTTCCCTCTCTCTCTCGCTGACCGGTGGACCCCGCCGTCTTCTTCCTCCTCCGCACGCAACCGCCGCAGCAAGATCGCGCCGCCGCCGCTGTATCCCGGAGATCACGGGATCCTCCCCCGATTCGCCCCCTCCACCAAGGAACCCCTCCCCCTATATATACCCCTACTCCTCGTCCATTTCCGCCCTGAAGCCGCCCCGAACCCCTCTCCATCGCCTGCAATCCCTCGCCGGAACCCGAGCGCCGCCGCGCACCATTATCGCCCTAGCTCTCCACTACGACGACCTCATCGCCATCCGAACCCACCACCGAAACTCCCTCGCTCGCCCGCACCTCCCTGTGCCCTCGCCCTCGCCCAAAACCCACTGGAACACCACCAACATCGACCACCCGAACGCCACCGCCGCCCCGACATCGCCGCCGACCGTCTCCGACCACCTCCACTGGCGCCACGACCACCATTGGACTCATCGTCGTCTGCTTCATCTTCCTGGCCACCCCACTGACGCCAAAGATCATCGGAGCCGCCACATCGTCGACGCCGGAAGCTGCCGACCATGCCGGAGCTCCCCTGCCCTCACTATAAGCACCAGGAATACCCTCAGCCGTCGGATCTGTAGTCAACGCATTATATTAGATTAGATCGAACAGTTTGGTTTATTTTGTTAGATCATTTTAGTTCCGGTTTGTTTCGGTTTTTATTCAGTTTAGATCGATTCAGGTTTAGTCGGTTTAGCCGATCGGTTTACTCTGTTTAGCCGTAGACCTATATTAGCCTATTAAACGCATGCGCGCTGTTTAGTTCCAGATCGCACCCAATTCGGCCCGGTAGCGCCCGTTAGTTTTTTTGTTATTTCCGTTTCTGTTTTAAAATCAGAATAGTTCTGATTTTATATTGCTTATAACTTTTATGTTTTAGATCCAAATTGAGTGATTCTTTTTGCATTAGATTCAAAATTTGTTGAAGTTTCTGTTTGTACCTTTGGATTCCAAATTGAGTAGTGCAAATTTGAGTTTTGATGAAATTTGTTCAAATCACTATTTTGGCCGTATCTTGAGTTTTGTTAAATATTTTTTGATTGATTCTTTTTGCTACTGTTTGTTATTGTTTTGTCTATCCAGAGTCATATAGTGATTTATTTTAGTTTATTTTAAATTAAGTTTTTTAGCAAAACAGTACTGTTTTAGTTCTACTTTTGTTTTAACCTTTTCTTTATAGTTTTAATTGTTTTTAAATTATTTATTTTTGTCACTTTTGACAAATTTAGTTTTGTTTCTGTTATTTAACTGTAGACAATTTTATTCTTATTTAAAAAAATTTATTTTGTTAGTTTTGTATGGAAACTTGTATAGGTCATAGTTAGAGTTTTATAAAAGCTTTTTATTTGTTTCTTTTTGCAAATAAAGTTTTATGAAAAATACTTTCTATTAACTTAGTTGTTTTACTTTTTATTTTCAGTTAATTTATTAGTTTAGTATTTTCTTTGTTAAGTTTTGCTTAGGACAAAACTATTTTTGTAGTTAAGGCAAAAGGTTTTCCTAGTAGGTTCTTTATAGTTTTCCCCTATTAGTTCTTTCGATGTGCTATTTGTTTTGTGTTGGGTTTTCTTATTGGGTTTTCTTTTGATTATTAGATTTGCTTGCTAGAATGCTTGCTTATGTGAATGTCATGTTTGTTATTATAGATTTCATCGGAGAGTTGCGAATAGTCCTATCAAGTTAGTTTTGAGAGCGTTGTATTCTTCATCAACCTACCAGGCAAGTTCACTTTGTGTACAAACCTCTACAGAGGGTTAAAACCTAATCGATTAGCCGTGTCCCCGGTTACGGACAATTTGAGCCTCTGGGCTTGGATCTATCTCGGAACTCTCAACACCAGACTGATAACTTAATTGTGGGCAACTTATGATGATTTGGGCTATGAGACCTCGGTTGGCGGAACCATGTCAGGATAGAAAACTCCGTAGTACAGACTCCGGTTAATTCCTTTGATGTAGGGGAAATAAAACCAGCTTTTACGCAAACAAAACTCAGATACAGAGCCACAAAGCCATACTGCATATAGTATAGTTTATCATCTGTTTTCTCTTATGGTGATCTTGCCGGTACATTCAATGTACTAACCTACACAGATGCAACGTCTCATGTTGCAGATATGTTTCTTCCGACGGGTAAGAGTTATGTCATAGGGTTACAGTCTACACTCAACCTGCCGATGGCGTTGATGGGACTCCACACCCGATTGTTTGTTTTCGCTGAGACTTATGAGGTATATATCAGTTTTACGTTATTTATACATGTGATTGCACTTTGATATATACATTGATGTACTGTGTGTGCCAGCATACCGATCCAGGGATGGCACAGATATACAGAGGCTTGACCGTCTAAGGTCGGGTCGTCACAGATATGGTATCAGAGCACATGTTGACTATAGGACGTGACCCTAGAAATCGGAAAGCCCTAGGACAGGAAGTCTCTAAAACTTTATTTCCAAAAGAATCTATTACTTGTCATCTTTTCTGATTTTATCAAATATCCTCTCTTACCTCAAATTGTTAGTATATACCTCTTTCCCTTTTGACCACACGGAGGATCAACTAAAGCCGCTCCAAGAAGGACAAGATATCGGACAACCGATGACCATTTCAGAGTAAAGAGGATTTCAGCATGATTTAGAAGAGTTGAAGCTACAACGGTTGAAGACTCCGAAGACTTGAAGAATCTGAAGACTCTAAAGATTTAATTGACTTTTAGAAGACCAAACCTTTGTTATATACTTACATTAGATGCGACGATTTGTGAGTTGTCATCTGTTTGATGTTTTTCCAACATCCACAAATAAAACTCATTTTCAAAACTATTGCTTGTATTGTGTGTATCCCTCCCCACCTCTCTCTTATCTCACCCTAAAACCCTTGGACCCAGTAGATGATGAATGAAGTTGGACTGGTATTCTCTGGACCGAAAACCTAGTCAGAGGCAGAGCTATGGATTCAGAACATGGAGAATCACTTCGGGAGCAATTTGGTTTCAAGGAAGAATGAAGTATCGTATGCTCTTCAGTACTTTGAAGGAAGTGCTGCAACATGGTGGCAGATGCATCAAGCTATACAGGGATGGAATGGAGGAAGGACTTGGGAATAATTCAAGAAGACTCTGACAAGATCTCGTCTCATCCGGAAGCACCATGATACCCCAAGAAATAAACCTTGTGCCTGCAAGTTTTGCGGAGAAATAGGACACACCCAGGAGAAACACAAGGATGGATGCCTTCATTGTGAGGAGAAACACCCAGCGGAGGAATGCCCAACTAGTCAGGTGACTTGTTTCTTGTGTGAAGGAACCACCCACTACCCAGCTCAGTGTCACATTTACCCCACGGTGCAACAAACTATTCAGAAGCAGGAAGAAGGAATGAAAGAAGCCCTCCGAGAAGGAAAGAACCTGTGATTAAGGAAAGTGTTGAAGACTCTGATGGAGAAAGCCTCAACATATTTTACTCCAATGCCTGTTATTCATGTGGAGAAGGACATTTTTCACAGTATTGCACCAAGGAAAGAAAAGAGCATCTGGGATACTTCCCGACAAAAGCAGTGGAGTTTGATCCACAGGGAATAGAATGTTTGATCAGAACGAAGAAAACCAGGAAGAGAAAACAAAGACACCCTTAGAACAACCCATTACCTGTTTTGAATGTAAGGACGTCGGGCATTATGACAATGATTGTCTCGAAAGGAAGCAAGAAACTCAAGGAGCAGGCACCATCACCAAGAAGCCTAGAGACATGCCGGGAGTTATTTGTTTTCACTGCAAGGAAGCAGGACATTTTGCTAAGGATTGTACAAGTCATGGGAAAGCTGGAGCTGAGTAGTGGAGATGTTGAATATCAGTAATAAGGGTAGTATGGAAAACACTTTTCATGAGAATGCGGGGTTGAGTTATGTAATAGATTACTCAGAGATTGTAATAATTCATGACTCAATAAAGTTGATATGTCATATGCTGAAAGGCTTTAAGGAGTGTTATGTTTTATCTTGGAAATTAATATTCTGGGTGACCATGGAAGAAAATGAGTTGTGATACATAAACTGGATGTTGGAAATTGAGTTTGAAGTTCTTTTTGGATGATATGAATGTGTACCCAAGGAGATATGTACCTTATTTTGAGCACCATTTTTGTTTTACAACTGCAGATGACGACCCTTTATGAGTCTTTCCTTAAAGGTCCAGAAACGATCATGACCCTGACAAGTGATCATGATTACCCGAAGATCCTGAAGGACATGATGAAACATATTCACCTTGAAGGAGATGCAGTCTACAAAGGCTACCCCTTCATGCAAAGGGGAGTGGAACATTGATATGTGGAGGTACGCCTTCACCGTATGGAAGGAGTTGGCCCAAAGATGATGGGGCAGTACTTTTTCATCTCACGTGTACCACAAGCAACTTTCTTCGACGCTGTTCGTGAAGCAGCCATGGAAGCCATACGCCAGATCGGAGAAATACTTGAAGCAAGACTCCGTTATACTCAGGAATACCTAAGAGAAGTGCATGCAGAGATGATGGAAATGAAGCTCAAGGCCACCATGATGAAACAGAAGATTGAAGATTTCAAGGCGCATGTAGCACAATTCCAGTGGGACTGAAGAATCCTCAAGGAGAAAAAATGAATAAAGTAGGAAGTAATGCCTGACCATACCAAACCATGTGGGTGGCAGCATTTGTAATAAAGTACTTTTTGGAATTTGGATTTACGAAAAATGGTTAAGGATGTAATAAAAGATTTGATATGAAAATAATATGATTTATGGATAAACTAGTGCATTTTGTGTGCGGTAGTACTCCGTAAAGACATAGGATCAAGGAAGAAAGAAATGTGTTATTCATGATGGTCCATAGAAGGGAGCTGGACCAAATAAGTTGGAGTTCTGTAGGATCGTCACCACAAGGGTATGAGGGAAGAAGTGCTATTGGATTTAAAGGAGATGTAATGTTGAGTATGGAATGATAATCCTCGAATAGATGAGTTAAAATTGTACAAGAGTTGAAGTGGGCCATAACCCACAGGCCCAGGAGTTAATAAGAAGCAAGCACACTCTTGCTGAAGGAAGATATTTTGGAAGAAAACACTGAGTTAATCAACCGACATTTTTAGGAGGATACGAAAACCCGAGAGATGTGAAGAACCGTTAGATGTCTTGTTCAGCTTGCAGAAACCATGGATTTATTCGAACTCAGTTCATCGACAAGAGAAATTCTGCAATGCTTGTGAGTATGCCCAAGTGTTAGAATACGTGATTCGATGTCTGCATATGTAGTAATGGTTCAAGTACTGGATGGATTGGCCCCCATACCGGAGACTTCTATCATGAACTATCATATGTTGATGGAAAATCAGAGAGCCTTGAAAACACTAGAAGAGTGTCGACATGATAAGCCAAGACCATAGAATGGTAGGATGATTGATCCATGTACCAGGCACCTGTTGCCAATCGTAGGATATACGGTGGGATTCAACCAAACCCATTTTTATGTAGGAGAAACCATACATGGTAGACCACCATGATAATTTCGATAGTTATTTAGTATTGGCGACAGACCGGTCAGCTAAGAAGACCCAGTCTCAGAAGAACGTCACCAGGATGAAAGAACACGTGTTTGAGGAAAAGGTTATGCCCCGACCGGAAGAGCACCCGTGAAAGAGCTATTCCGGAGTATATGAGAACACCAACACCAGCAACCCAAAAGGATGGAGTACATAAGTTTTCACTGAACCAAACCCATGCTTTTAAGTGTGGTAGCACCCCTGACCTTTCCGACCAAAATATTTTCTAGAAGAACCCCAACCCCTAACCTTTTCTTGCTAGCCTCTTCGAATCTCGAGGACGAGATTCATTTTAAGTGTGGTAGGTTTGTAACATCCCAAAATTCTAAATTTTGGAATGTTATATTAAATAAATATTTATGATTGTTTGTTCGATTATTGTGTGACTGATTGTGTGAAATTGAGTGGCATTTTGAAATTTCAGAGGCATTTGAATTTTATTTGAATTTGGATTCAACTTGGCATTCGAAATTTATTTCTTATACCCCTGACAAATACTTGTTTAAAAGTATGAGAGGAGCTAACGTGACACTCCAAAAAAAGTAAGGAGAAATTAATGCCAAAAGTTTTTGAATTCAAATTGGAGTTTATTTGGAATTTATAAAAAAAATGTTTTCTTCTAGTTTGGATCTTTGCCTGTGGAAAAATGTTCACGTTGTAGGGTTTATTTTTCTGATTTTTTTGATATATATATGTACTATATAAACATATTATAGATTTATCTTATTTTAGTTTTTTTCCTCTGCCTTATTTCAAAAAAAAAGGAAAAGAACCCCGGAGCTGGCCAGGCCAACCGGCCCAACCAACCGGCCCAGCCAGCCACCCGGCGCGGCCCAACAGCGAGCCACAGCCGCAGCCCAGCCGTGCTCTCACCCGAATCCCCTCGCGGCCGGTGGCCCGATCGAACTCTTCCCTCTCTCTCTCTCGTTGACCGGTGGACCCCGCCGTCTTCTTCCTCCTCCGCGCGCAACCGCCGCAGCAAGATCGCGCCGCCGCCGCCGTATCCCGGAGATCGCGGGATCCTCCCCCGATTCGCCCCCTCCACCAAGGAACCCCTCCCCCTATATATACCCCTACTCCTCGTCCGTTTCCTCCCTGAAGCCGCCCCAAACCCCTCTCCATCGCCTGCAATCCCTCGCCGGAATCCGAGCGCCGCCGCGCACCATTATCGCCCTAGCTCTCCACTACGACGACCTCATCGCCGTTCGAACCCATCACCGAAACTCCCTCGCTTGCCCGTACCTCCCCGTGCCCTCGCCCTCGCCCAAAACCCACCGGAACACCACCAACGTCGACCACCCGAACGCCACCGCTGCCCCGACCTCACCGCCGATCGTCTCCGACCACCTCCACCGGCGCCACGACCACCGTTGGACTCGTCGTCGTCTGCTTCATCTCCCTGGCCACCCCACTGACGCCGAAGATCACCGGAGCCGCCACACCATCAATGCCGGAAGCTGCCGACCACGCCGGAGCTCCCCTGCCCTCACTATAAGCACCAGGAACACCCTCAGCCGTCGGATCTGTAGTCAATGCATTAGATTAGATTAGATCGAACATTTTGGTTTATTTTGTTAGATCGTTTTAGTTCCGGTTTTATTCGGTTTAGATTGATTCAGGTTTAGTCGGTTTAGCCGATCGGTTTACTCTGTTTAGCCGTAGACCTATATTAGCCTATTAAATGCATGCACGCTGTTTAGTTCCAGATCGCACCCAATTCGGCCCGGTAGCGCCCGTTAGTTTTTTTTTGTTATTTCCGTTTCTGTTTTAAAATCAGAATAGTTCTGATTTTATATTGCTTATAACTTTTATGTTTTAGATCCAAATTGAGTGATTCTTTTTGCATTAGATTCAAAATTTGTTGAAGTTTCTGTTTGTACCTTTGGATTCCAAATTGAGTAGTGTAAATTTGAGTTTTGATGAAATTTGTTCAAATCACTATTTTGGCCGTATCTTGAGTTTTGTTAAATATTTTTTGATTGATTCTTTTTGCTACTGTTTTGTTATTGTTTTGTCTATCCAGAGTCATATAGTGATTTATTTTAGTTTATTTTAAATTAAGTTTTTTTTAGCAAAACAGAACCTTTTCTTTATAGTTTTAATTGTTTTTAAATTATTTCTTTTTGTCACTTTTGACAAATTTAGTTTTGTTTCTGTTATTTAACTGTAGACAATTTTATTCTTATTTTAAAAATTTTATTTTGTTAGTTTTGTATGGAAACTTGTATAGGTCATAGTTAGAGTTTTATAAAAGCTTTTTATTTGTTTCTTTTTGCAAATAAAGTTTTATGAAAAATACTTTCTATTAACTTAGTTGTTTTACTTTTTATTTTTAGTTAATTTATTAGTTTAGTTTTTTCTTTGTTAAGTTTTGCTTAGGACAAAACTATTTTTGTAGTTAAGGCAAAAGGTTTTCCTAGTAGGTTCTTTATAGTTTTCCCCTGTTAGTTCTTTCGATGTGCTATTTGTTTTGTGTTGGGTTTTCTTATTGGGTTTTCTTTTGATTGTTAGATTTGCTTGCTAGAATGCTTGCTTATGTGAATGTCATGTTTGTTATTATAGATTTCATCGGAGAGTTACGAATAGTCCTATCAAGTTAGTTTCGAGAGCGTTGTATTCTTCATCAACCTACCAGGCAAGTTCACTTTGACCATGTTTTTCGTACCTACATTTTTATTGCATTTAGTGTCATCCTTGCAACAACTTCTCCAGTAGTGATATTGATTCTTGTAGTTGAGTATAATGCATGAGGTAGGAACCCACCTCCCTGTTACCAAGCCCGGGACGTATATAGTTTTAATGCTACGCTGTAGTAGACGGGGTTTGGTATGAGTGCTCGGGAGTGGGGTGAGAATGAAGGACTTTACGTCAAAGACAACAACTTCATGATGGCATCTGCAAGGACTGTATCTTCAGGACTCCTCAAGATTTCGAGACTCGAGACAAGAATTCAATACACACTACTGGGTGAAGGATGGTTGACGGGTACCCTGGAGAAACCAGTGGTTGGCCGGGATGCATGGAGAAGCGCCATGACATCTTGCGGAATGCTTCACCCAGACTCAAAGAGACGGAAGAATACTTCATGCCCGGAAGCTTACCTGTGCAACCGCAAGTCACTATGGGCTCTGGCTTGGTTGACCTTAGTTGTGACTCTGGCTGGGACGGTGCTAGCAGATGTAGAACTACGGTAGGATTGGATGAGCACCGGATAGTGGTCAGAGGAACTCTTCGGAAGACCATGTTTCGGTCATCTTGTTCTCAAACACCCTGAAGTGCGAGAATGTAAAGAGAGGGATCGAATCTTGCGGGTAAAGTGTACAAACCTCTGCAGAGGGTTAAAACCTAATCAATTAGCCGTGTCCCCGGTTACGGACAATTTGAGCCTCTGGACTTGGATCTATCTTGGAACTCTCAACACCGGACTGATAACTTAATTGTGGGCAACTTATGATGATTTGGGCTATGAGACATCGGTTGGCGGAACCATGTCAGGATAGAAAACTCCATAGTACAGACTCCGGTTAATTCCTTTGATGTAGGGGAAATAAAACCAGCTTTTACGCAAACAAAACACAGATACAGAGCCACAAAGCCATACTGCATATAGTATAGTTTATCATCTGTTTTCTCTTATGGTGATCTTGCCGGTACATTCAATGTACTGACCTACACAGATGCAACGTCTCATGTTGCAGATATGTTTGTTCCGACAGGTAAGAGTTACGTCATAGGGTTACGGTCTACACTCAACCCGCCGATGGCGTTGATGGGACTCCACACCCGATTGTTTGTTTCCGTTGAGACTTATGAGGTATATATCAGTTTTACGTTATTTATACATGTGATTGCACTTTGATATATACACTGATGTACTGTGTGTGCCAGCATACCGATCCAGGGATGGCACAGATACACAGAGGCTTGACCGTCTGAGGTCGGGTCGTCACATTCATTCTGTTTGGACTCCGTTTGATATTCCTTTTCTTCGAAACCCTAAAATAGGCAAAAAACAACAATTCTTGGCTGGGCCTCCGGTTAGTAGGTTAGTCCCAAAAATAATATAAAAGTGGATAATAAAGCCCAATAATGTCCAAAACAGAAGATAATATAGCATGAAGCAATAAAAAATTATAGATACGTTGGAGACGTATCATGAGGGAGCGGTGGTGGGAGTATCAATCCCAGATGGAGCATCCACCAGAGATTGAAGGATCGGGCATCTACAGGGTGCCGTTTGTGAGGGTGTCGTGCCAGAGCGAGCCGGTGGAGTCTTCGTCGATCGAACCCAACTGCAAGAGGAGAAAACTAGTTGGCCCGACGACGCTTCCCCGCCATTCTCTCCCTCACCGTTCACATCGTCTCACGGGGCGGATGTCTGCCGCCGAGGAATAGGAGGGACTGCCCCCTCCCAGCCCAATAGTCGGGCAGGTTGTGAATTGTCTGGAGGAGCTTAGGGTTGTTCATATTTGTAGGTTGTGAATTGTGTTTTGTGTTGTGTATTTTGAGAGTGCTTTCAGATATGAATGCCTTTTCAATTTCAGATTTGCAATATTGAACATATGAAGTATTTTATGAATTCTAGGGATCTATTTTTAGCACTTAAAAAATGTAGTTTCATAGGAGTATAAAAGTGCAGACAATGTAATTCTCACAGAAGAAACTGCAAGTTTCAGTTTCAGTTTTAGATAAGAAACTCCAAGTTCAGTTTCAGATAAGAAACTGCAACTTTCAAAGGCAGAGCATTTATATTAACACGGCCTTTTCAAACAGTGTTAACATCATGTTGGAAGTTTTATTCATGGTCGAAACTGGAACTACCAGCCAGTTAACATCATGCTGATCAACATTCATGCATAGCACATCTTCATATGATGCACAGTCAAAAAGATATGTTGTTTTCAAAATGCCCACACAATGTCGAGTGTGTGAAAAACAAAGAAAACGAGGGACGAAGTTTTGGCAAGTGTTGGACGTGGTGTGAGTAGATGAAAATTGGGATCCACATGTCAATAAAGGCAGAGACAAAAAATTTGGAGATATTTTCTCTGCACAGGTGGAATCGAACCCGGGCGGAACAGCTGTCGGGTAGTGTCACTCGGCACTAGGCTAGTTCAGTTGTTTCATTAGTAATAAGGCACTTCCTCAGGTGGTCGGATCTCCTCCTGCGCCTTTGTGCGCTCGCCGCGACGCCGTTGTCTGCCATTGTGAACATGCTAAACAAACGAGAGGAATCTGGAGAGGACTGTACGTGGAGAGGCGGATAGTCGGGACCCACCAGGTCTATGGCCGTACGCAAGCAAGTGCATCATCGAAAAAATACTTCCTCCTAATGCTATACTGACGTTGGGGCCCACGGGTTTGTCAACATAGTTACATTTTTTAGGTGCTTCAACGTAGTTACTATAGGAGATAAATTCACAATAAAGCGGAGAGCTGGCAGGTATCATTTATTATCACTGGGGTAGCAAGTATCAGCTGGATTTTGGGCTGCCCCGTCTAGGCTTTCTTTTTTAACATGCACAGCCCACGGCCTCGGATGGGAGGTCCGTAGGCCTGTTTGTATTTTCTTGAGGGCCGTCATGTATCGACCGGCTTATGGACCTCCCATCCGAGGTTTTATTTTTCCTAAAACGTCGGCAACCCAATTTATGTTTTTTTTGAAGAAAACGCAGAGGTCTGTTCTATTTTTTATATAAGAATAGGAACGCCTGGTCCAACTTATGTTTCCCTTCTAACTATATTATATATATTTAAATTATTTTATATGTTATTATATATTATTATTATTGTCATCATATATTTAACAGATACTTACATATGTAAGAAAACAATATCCCACAACTTATTAACTTATAAAAATAATTTCTTAACAATAAAATCCTGGATCTTTTTGGCAATGAAAATCCCGGTGATTGTGTACAAAAGCTTGGTAAGATTTAAGGACCAATGTAATAATAAATCACTTATTATTTAAATATATATATATATATAACAAAATGCTCAGCCCCTGTTTATTTTTTGATAACATTGCTGCGCCCACCCCAACATTATAATTAGAATCAGTCCAGCAAAATCGTGTATTTTGAGAAAGTGCAAATGGCCTATAATTTTTTAGGAAAAACATAAATGGGCCGCATGGACGCTACATTATTAGTTCACCCAGCCCAGCTAATGAACTATAATTCAAAAAAAAGATCAAATTGTCTGTAAATTCTACCCCGCAAAAAAAGACTGTAAATTCTGAAAAAATGGGTTGAATACGTGTCACATTTTTTAGGCTGAAATGTGGACCAATAGGTGGAAGCCAATGCAAATCATTGTCAACTTAGTCAACAAATGATTCTGACATCGTTAGCCATTGGATCTACATCCAATGACCGGCATTCATCTTCAATCTCTCGTCTTCTTCCTCCAGCGTCGCCAGGACCATCTACTCCCACCTCCTGCTGCTAGCAGCTCTTCTTAGCAAGCTTCGCTGTGAAGCGCTACTCCACTGTTCGCCAGGCCATCCCTCCACCCCTCCACACCTCCTGTTCTTCTCCACCGACTGCCGAACCACATCACACCAGAACCAGTTAACCCTCATACATCTCTCTGTCTGCGACTCTACTCTCGCGTCTTACCATCTCCGGCTCGTTGTTGTCCGGGGCCTCGCCGTCGTCCACCACCTTGGATGCGCTCGGCGCAGAGTGGTCAACGAACGACACAATCGGAAGTAAACGGTGTGTGGAGAGGCTGATAGCTGGGTCCACGGCCGCACGCAAGGAAATGCCTCCTTATTACGTGCAAAATAATGATTCCTCCACCTGACAGCTGGGACCCACCGGAAGGACCTCTGTATTTCGCAAAACAAAACGTTCCCACCGCTGACAGGTTGGACCCACCAGCTATATCTTCGCACGCAAGGAAGTGCCTCCTTATTACGCACAAAAAATGAATACCCCCTGGTAGCTGGGACTCACAATAGTGGGAGACTGACTTGTGGGCCAACTAAGTTGACGGGGATGGATGGCTTTGTCAACTTAGTCAATATGAACGATTCTAGCTCCAGTGACCGTACGATGTCCATCCAACGGCCGTAGTGCTTCTTCAACCTCTGGCACTACAAGAAATATGTCAACTTGTGACCACCACTATTGGTCACTGAAAGGTCATGGTTTTTCATTTGCGACCTTTTTGTGACCAAAAACAGAAGGTCAAAAGCTGACGGTCATAAACTGACTATAGCGACCTTTCTTCTGGAATGGTCGAAGACGTTTATGACCAAAATACGTCTACTGTGGCGTTTTGGTCACTAGCAACCTCCCCAGGCCACGTAGGCATCCAGCGTGGCAAGCTGATGTGGCACAAGATTCAGCCCGATCCAATTCGGTTTTCTACATGGGCCTAGCCCAACAATTCAGCCTTTTTATATATTTTTTCTATCAATTTTTGATCGGGGCCAAGCCCAACATTGCAACTTTTTTTATTGTTGGGTTGTGGCCTTTTTGTCTAAACGAATTTAGTTTTTCTTTTTTTTCCAAAAGAAGGGTCCACTAGTCAGATGGGTCCCGGTTGTCAGGTTCTGGTAACTGGGTCCCATTTGTCATGTTCTGGTAAGTGGGTCCCATCTACCAGGCTCATATTCTTCATATTCGAACCAGTATTTAAATGGGTGGACAAAAAGCACACATAATACTTGAAATAAGAGCAACCAGATCCTTACAAGTGTAATACAGTGGCAATCACAGTAATGACTACAAGTGTAATACAATACTTTACAAGCTTTACAAGCAATCACAAACTCACAACATGCCAAACTCGTTGGACTACAATAGTGATATGAACAACATGCCGAACTAGCTGGACAACTGTAGTTAGGGTTGGGAACAAACAACGACCTTCAAGAAAACAGACAACATGCCTTCCTCGGTCACCCTGTTACATGAATCAGCAGGGAAGAATCAGTAAAAAGGTGAAGAATCAGAACAGACCATTCAAGAAAAGGAAACTTATTTAGAATGATAACAAAAATTGAGCTAGTACCATGCTTTTTGTTCTCCAGCTAGTTAAAATGAGATAACTCGTTCATACAAGAAAACAGAGACGCAATATGAACACACAGCAGGATTGACAAGTACACAGCAGGATTCAATAATTTTTTAGGATCGCAAGACACCAATATAAGCTAGAATTGACAAGTACACATCAAGATTCAATTCATCTTGCCCATATACAGCAACCAACAGACATCTAACATTTCAGCATGCACATACAATTTATTTACTTATTTTTGAGCAAAACCGCCCACTGCCAAACAGAATGTCCTTTCATTTGATAAATAAGAATAGCAGGCCAAAGAAAGGCAAGCGTACAACAAACACACTACAGATAAGCAAGATACTAGAGGTCAGCACACAAGTCATATCATATATTCTGTTAACCTTTGACACATCATATAGAATTATGAGCTTGACAGTCGTCGGTCTAACCATATCACGCAAGCAACGGCATACAAACTAATTAGCAATACTATATATGATGCAGCATACGGACAGAATTTCTACCTTGTTATCATTAGGGAGCAACAGGGGGTGGGGGAAGATTTCGATCGGCTTCGTGTCAGCTGCCATCACCACAAACTCAGAGTCTTGGTAGCTGGGGAAAATAGAAAACGGAGATTAAAAATCATAGGAACTGAAATTAGCATGACCGACCAAAGCACGCAGCTAGGGACTGGTCACCTTCAAGGTAGAACAATGAATTAACTAGTTTTAGTCAAAGTCGTAAGCATGCACATACAGACATACATACGAATTGAACCAGAATCCATGTATGTCTGTGCACTTAATTGCAGGTTCTATCCAACTTGCAATTGGAAGGAGTACAACCTAGTTTACTAGCAGCCTAACAAAAGATTCAGGTTCTTGGTTTGGTGCATGAATCCTGCTGTCGTAGACAGACAGAGAGGAAAGAGCACTGACGGCACAACTACGACAGCAGAGCGATGCGAGCCAGTCAGGCAGTGCTTGATAAGCTATTGATAAGCAGTTTGCACACAATTAGCAGGCAACCAACAAAGTAATGTTGTATACTGTTCTGCAGTAAAGAGTAGAATTTCTTTCTGTTGGCTCTGAAATTTCTGTCCATGGTGCACACATGACATACCATCGATTTGAATGTGAAACTTAATTCTGCACAATTTAGTTGCTTATAAATTTCAGCACCAGATTAGCATGTCTCGTTACTAATGAAGTACTTCCTTTATCAATCATAGAATGGAAGGAATCACACAACATCGGGTAGTACTGTAATTGGATTTAGTAGTAAATCTGTAGATACATGTGGTTGGTATCTACTAGTAGGGAGTTGCACAGCATCTGGTGTTCTAATTAGAGAGTTGCTAGTGTGTTTTACTTGCCCTGCTCTGCTCTTCTTTTCTACAAGCGAAAGCAGAGCAGGGAGAGCAAGCACACTACCATAACATACAAAGCCATCTACAACCAGCCCAAAAACATACATACCTACAGGACTCACTCACGCACTGCCATTGTGTTATGGATGAGCAAGTCTAGTGTGTGAGAGAAAATGCAAACAAGTTGAGGTAAAGTGCTGACCCCATGCTGTGAGGAACAGATCGAGGAGCTAATAACTGGGCAATGCAGCACCAAGTCCGACTCTACTACTACTACCTGTGATGCATCATTGTTGATCCATGGCAGATAATAGTAAAGATTAGAATCCATGATTTTGATACAGAAGTTACCTAGCCTGGTAGCCTAGCATAGAACAACACTACATAGTACTTGGCCAGCAAATTTGAGCAATTCAGTGACCGCATCGCATGACAACAAATATAAAAACTATGAACAACATTGCATATGATGTGTGACAACAGAGAACACATTTGACAATGCAGAACGCATGCGCAACCACACATCCCATAACAGGGTTACAATCTAGAGGCAGTTAGCTAGCTGCTACCAGATCGCTCAGTCATCAATATAGAACTGCAAAAGAGCGCAAAAGAAATAAATCAACGAGAGCATGAGGCATACTGTAGCCGGCTAGCTAGATTTCATCTTGAGACTTATCCTTGTGCTTCTGTAGCATCTCGATAACTTGGTCCAGGGGTGGGTCTCCGGGCCTCCGAAAAACCCGGTCACCGATCTTGAACTTGTACGCCTCCGGCTGCACAGAATGAACTCCTTCAACTACAAAACACATACATCCATGCATGTATACACTTGAGCTAGCATGCACCAACCAGTGTGTAACTAACCAACTACTCTAGCTAATTAACTTCAAGCACGAACAATTAACCAATTAAACAAGACAGAAACTAGCATAATGATCTATAAACAAAATGGGAAGTAAGCAGACGTGACCTGGAGGTCGTTGGAGAGCTCGGGCGTGACCTGGAGGTACTTGGTCTTGTCCTTGAGCCCGGCCAGGGCCACCTTCTTCCCCGAACACAGACACATACACCTTGCACACCTGCATACACAAACCGGAGCAGAGACAAGGAACTCAGCATCCCAGATTGCAGCGCAGCCGCATCGTTTCGAGGGAGAGTCCGGGCGTGACCTGGAGGTCGTTGGAGAGCTCGATGTCGGCGATGGTGGTGGGGGAGGAGAGGTAGCGGTAGGCGCCGAGGGCGGCCTCGGGGAGGACGGCGCGCTGCATGACGGGGTCGCGGGTCAGCATGTCCGCCAGCTCCCGTTGGATCTGCTTCGCCACCATTCGCACCCGTCGCTCCTTGGCCATGCACCGCACCACGCGCAGCCGCCGCACGGAGACGGGCACCTCTGCGGCGAGGGCCCGTGGCAGCGGCGGGGACACCAGCGGCCGTCACGGGAACATCCTCACTGGCTTCATGGTGGTGGGGGATTTTGCGCCGCGGTGAGGCCGTCAGCCATCGCTGTGGGGAGTGGGAAGGGAAGGGGCGAGAGGAGGAGGGCGTGGGGAACGATGACGAGCTCCGCCGGAGGGAGGTGGTAGCGGCGACGTGAGACAGCGAGGAAACGGGGGATCTGGATGGTGGAAGGAAGGATGGCCAGCGCTGGGGGCGATGAAGAGGTCGGCGGCGGCGGGGGTGGGGGAGGCCGGCGGCGGGTTTGGGATGGCAGAGAGAGGGAGGTCTGGGTCGGGGAGAGGGGGATCTGGGAGGAGGTGGCGGCGGCGAGGATCTGAGGGAGTAGGAGTGCGGCGGCTGCGAGGATAGGAGGGGTGCGATGGGGGGGTCGATGGGATCTGACCTAGGGTTTGGGCTGCGGGTGGGGGGGGGGTATCTCCTTTTCATTTTATTTTCTTTTTTCTGTAGATAGATGGATGGATGGATGTGGGATGGAGAGATGGATGGATGGATGGATGGGCGCCATGTCATCAATCCGTGGGAAGAGTCGTGATTGGTTCGAAAAACCAGTGATTTAAAAAATGTCTAAGTACTAAAAATAGAGGGATTTTGTGAAGTAGCTATCAAAAATATTTTGCAAAATGGCACCGCACAAATTTTCACTAGATTTAGACCACATTTTATGGATAAGGACCAATTTCTATGCATTTCTGGTCTTTCTAGCTATTTTTAATCATTTTCCGAGTGCCCAAAATGACTTTTTTTGTGAAGGACCTACCATATATTTGTTGCAAAATTGTACCAAATCAATTTTCTAAAATACTAGGACATATTTAATGCACAATTGACCAAATTATTGGGTGTCAAAATTTTTGATCCACCTCTCATGAAAAAGACAAATTTCCGCTCATTCAGCTGGAAACGGGTCAAATTTGAACTGCAGCGTCCTCATTGTTTGTTATTTATTTTTTCCCAAAAATCATTTCTAGGTACAAAAGTATCTATTTAATCAAAGAAACACCAAAAAAATTCCAAGATTCAAGCACTAGCTAGGAACAGTCATTCCCGCCGTTTTGACCGCATTTTGAAACGGGCATAAAAAATTCAAAAAAAATCAAAAAATTGGGAAACCTTCGCATTGTGCCATTATATGTGGCCAAGTTCTTAGGAAAAATAACAAACTTGTAATACGGCAATTATTTTAAAAAGGTGTTCTCAGAAACGAGCTATCACGTGTGGAGATCAATGGCTTTGAAGCCAAATGATCAATCTTATGGCCACATCCATGGCATAGTTTGTTCAAATTATCTCATATTGTGCACAAGGGTGCATATTGTAATGGCAAACAATGTTGCCTAAGGAAGTTTTCATTTTCTTTGGACGAAAAAACCATTTTCCATTTTTTGAGTGCCCAAAAGGAGGTTTTTTTGTGAAGGACCTCCCAAATAATTGTTGCAAAATTGGACCAAATCATTTTTCTAAAATACTAGGCCATATTTAATGCACAATCGACCAAATGGTTGGGTGTAAAAAGTTTTGATCCACCTCTCATGAAAAAGACAAATTTCCGCCGATTCAGCTGGAAGCGGGTCAAATTTGAACTGTAGCTGCCTTGTAGTTTGCTCTTTATTTTTTCCAAAAATCATTTCTAGGTACATAAGTATCTATTTAATCATAGAAACACCAAAAAAATTCCAAGATTCAACCACTAGTTAGGAACGGTCATTCGCACCGTTTTGACCGCATTTTGAAACGGGCATAAAAAATCAAAAGAAATAAAAAAATTGGGAAACCTTCGCAGTGTCATTATATGTGGCCAAGTTCTTAGGAAAAATAACAAACTTGTAATACATAAATTATTTTAAAAAAGTGTTCTCAGAAACGAGCTATCACGTGTGGAGATCAATGGCTTTCAAGCCAAATGATCAATCTTATGGCCACATCCATGGCATAGTTTGTTCAAATGATCTCATATTGTGCACAAGGGTGCATATTGGAATGGCAAACAATGTTGCCTAAGGAAGTTTTCATTTTCTTTGGACAAAAAACCATTTTCCATTTTTCGAGTGCCCAAAAGGAGGTTTTTTTGTGAAGGACCTACCAAATAATTGTTGCAAAATTGGACCAAATCATTTTTCTAAAATACTAGGACATATTTAATGCACAATTGACCAAATGGTTGGGTGTAAAAAGTTTTGATCCACCTCTCATGAAAAAGACAAATTTCCGTTGATTCAGTTGGAAGCGGGTCAAATTTGAACTGTAGTTGCCTTGTAGTTTGCTCTTTATTTTTTCCAAAAATCATTTCTAGGTACATAAGTATCTATTTAATCATAGAAACACCAAAAAAATTCCAAGATTCAACCACTAGCTAAGAACGGTCATTCCCGCCGTTTTGACCGCATTTTGAAACGGGCATAAAAAATTTAAAAAAATCAAAAAATTGGGAAACCTTCGCATTGTGTCATTATATGTGGCCAAGTTCCTAGGAAAAATAACAAACTTGTAATACGGCAATTATTTTAAAAAAGTGTTCTAAAAAACGAGCTATCACGTGTGGAGATCAATGGCTTTCAGGCCAAATGATCAATCTTATGGCCGCATTCATGGCATAGTTTGTTCAAATGATCTCATATTGTGCACAATGGTGCATATTGGAATGGCTAACAATGTTGCCTAAGGAAGTTTCCATTTTCTTTGGACGAAAAAACCATTTTCCATTTTTCGAGTGCCCAAAAGGAGGTTTTTTTATGAAGGACCTCCCAAATAATTGTTGCAAAATTGGACCAAATAAATTTTCTAAAATACTAGGACATATTTAATGCACAATTGACAAAATGGTTGGGTGTAAAAGGTTTTGATCCACCTCTAGTGAAAAAGACAAATTTCCGCCGATTCAGTTGGAAGCGGGTCAAATTTGAACTGCAGCTGCCTCATAGTTTGCTATTTATTTTTTCCAAAAATCATTTATAGTTACATAAGTACCTATTTAATCATAAATACATGGTTTGGTGGTGATACGTCGAGGTTTGGGCGGTGGCCGAGGCCCCCAACTCTAGAGCGCGTAAACTCGCATGCCCGCCGCGTGGTCACCGCGTGACCGTGGCGTTGCCATGTGTTCTGTGCAGCCTAGGCATGTCTAGTGGGTTGGGCACTCCCCAAGTAGGTGCTAGGAAGAAAACTACAACATAAGATTCTCACGAGGAGGCTGATCGATGCTCAAACATGAATTAGCAGCCAAGTGTTTGATTAGCGGTACGGGAAATGTACATGGCTAATGGTCGTGAGTTTTGGCTGAGGATGATCAGTTAAATAAGACCGTCTTCACAAATTTTCAGCTCAAAAGGAGGAGCCTAGGTGGTACTTGCTTTGCAAACTACCACACTGGATATAAATACGAATGTTGAAGCTCGGCTCAAAATAATGAATGGATTGAGCTTGCATTTGGTGGAGGATGGTTATTTGGGCATAGGAAAGCACTGTAGAAATTGGATACTATTCAGACATGCCAAAGTGGTAGTTCCTTCACAAACTGTTGTTCTGAACAGAAAGGGAAAATGAATATTTGTGAATTATTTTTGAACTAGGCAAGGAAGATTTTTACATATTTGACGAAGATATGACCCAAAGAATTTATGAGATTTTTTTGGGAATTTTGGGAATGACAGAAATATAGGTTGCTTCACAACCTAGGGCAAAAACTACCACATGGACATGACACATAGGAAAAATTGATGAGGTGGCGCCTAGTCATAGCAACCCACCACAATTTACAAGGCTATGACCATCTATATTGGTCGTTAACAACTAGAAATAAGGCAGCGGACTAGCGTTGTTTGCTTTATGACCATTTCATGTAAGAAAATTACGACCTTTCTGACCAAAATGGTCGCAATGGTTTAGGGTTTGGAGCCCTCCGAACAGCTTTTGACCAATTGGTCTAAAATGGTCATAAATTTATGACCAATTCTTCGAGGGTCACTGACAGAAGGTCATAAGTTGACATATTTCTTGTAGTGTGGTCTTCTTGCTCCAGCCGCCCAAACCAGCGTCGGTCGTGCCTCGTGCTCCCGCCTCCCGTGGCCGGCTGCGATGCCACGGAGGCCTCACCGCCCCCTACTATTCCCACCGCTGGCCAGGCCATCCCTCTACTCACCCACACCCCCTGTTATTCTGCGGCGACGGCAGCCTTACACCGCAGCGAACCAGTGAACCCTCATACTCCTCTACGCGCGAGCATCCACTGTCGGGTCTTCCCCGGCTCCGCGTCGTCCCCTTCCTAGGCCTCGCCGTCGTCCACCGTCCTAGTGCTCTCGGCGCGGCGTGGTCAATGTGGTCAAGGAACGGCTTCCATCAGACTTGGACTGTACGTGGAGAGGCTAACAGCTGGGTCCACGGCCGCAGCAAGGAAGTGCCTCCTTATTACGCGGAAAATAATGATTCCTCCACCTGACAGCAGGGACCCACCGGACGGGCAACCGGATTTCATGAAAAAAATGTTTCCTCCCTGACTGCTGGGACCTACCGGCGACATCTTCACATGCAAGGAAGTGCGTCCGGGAAAAAAATGATTCCCCCCCTGACTGTTGGGACCCACCAGCTACATCTTCGCACGCAAGGAAGTGCCTGACAGTCGGGACCCACCTGGTCGAAGCGTACATAGCGTTGTCATTCTGGTCGCGAACGTGTACGTATATACTGGTCCATGTAGAGGCGCGCACATGTCGTAGTAGAGGCGCGCACGTAGCATGTACACATACGTACAGCGACCAGTGTGCAAGAAAGAAAATACGGCCACATACGTACATATGGGCAGGGTCTCGAACGCCTACTCTCGCATACGTATGGCCAGGGCTCGTGTACATGGCTGTATCGGAACAAAGAAACAGCTTCATCGTCGTGTTCATGGGGAGCCAACCGGCTGGGTCAGAATGGAATGCGTCCTCGTGTTCATCGGGAGAGCTTGGACGGAACAGCCGATGGAAACGAGGCCTGGCGTACAGAATAACGAAGGAAACGGCCTTGTGTTCGACCGACCACGGTTGAAACGGGATCCTGTTCATCGGGAGGGGTCTGGTGTACCGCAAAACGGAGAAAACGGACCTCCTACGGTCGAAATGGGGGTCTTGTTCATCAGGAGGGGTGTGGCGTACCACAAAACGGAGGAAACAGACTTGTGTTGGAGCGCTACGGTCGAAACGGTGATCCTGCTCATCGAGAGGGGTGTGGCGTACCGCAAAACGGGACTCCACAGGATACTGTTCATCTCCACCGTCGACCCCCTCTAGCCTCCATGGGCTACTGTTCATCCACCGTCAACCTCCTCCAGCCTCCACCTGCGACTGTTCATCCACGAGCTCCTGTTCATCAAGCCTCCACCGTGCGCTACTCCATCGGCCACTGTTCAACCAGCCCTCTCCACGGGCTCCTGTTCAACCACCCCTCCATGGGCTACTGTTCATCCAGCCCTCCACCATCTACTCTTCATCCAGCCCTCCACGGGGTGGTCTTGTTCATCTAGCCCTCCACGTGGTCCTGTTCATCCAGCCCCAACCGGCTCGATCGATCGGGGTCCTGTTCATCCACCCCCACCGGGAACTGTTCATCCACCCCCCCAGCAACGCTCACTGTTCATCCAGAGGCAGCATCAATCGGCTTCAGTTAGCAGTAGTAGCGAAGGAATGGCTTGATCGGGTTCAGTTAACAGCCATCGATCGATCGCTCGGGTTCAGTAACACGTAGCCTGCACTGCAATCACTCGGGTTCAGTAGGTGAACGCCTCGCTCGGGTTCAGTTAGAGCCCAACGCATCGCACCCACGCACGTGCGTGTACGAGAGAAACGCGCAAACCTTTGTGCATCTCTCGGCCCCGACCACCCACCGTAACCGGGAACACCCCGATATTTTCCTCGCCCTCGCTTCTACCACGGTTTTTTTCATCATGGACGGCCCAAAGAATGTCATGCAGCTGCGTCTCCGGCCCGCCCAAGACGAAAAGCCCATTTTCTGTCATGATTTTTTGTCATAGAAGTAGGAGCCCACCACATCTATGATTATACCGGGTTTTGTCACAATTATCGTCATAGAAGTGTCATATGTATGACAGGAAAAAAATTCATTCAACCCAAAATGTCACGGATGTGTCTTTTTTGTAGTGTGGGTTTGAGACCCAGGGCAAACATTTTTTTATTTTTTTAAAATTGTGGGCGTCTCTAGCACACAGTAAATTGAGTTCAGCACATTCAGTTCACCTAAATTCAGTTAGTTCAGTAAAATGGAGCAAATTTAGTTCACCCAACATTCAGTTAGTATAGCAAATTCAGTTAGTATAGTAAAATGGAGGTGCCAACATTCAGCAAATTCAGTTTATGGCCCCAGTAAAATTCAGCAAATGCACATGTGCTGCATCCCATGAACTCGTAGCAAAGTTCAGGAAATTCAACAAGTTACAAGATGCCAACATTCATGGCCCTACAAAGTTCAACCATGAACTCATACCAAAATACAGTTCATCACTGAACTTGCAACAAAAATTGTAACATGACAAAATCCATGCCTCGGGTGCTGCATTCAGATCTGGAATCTATGTAGGTATGTCATCTCCACACAACAACCATAAGAAGCCCCTCCTTCCTACACCTGAAGATGTTCCTGCACGTGAAGATGATGTATTTCTTCATCTGCCCCTCCCTGCACTTGAAGATCCTCCAACTACTACATTTCTTCCTCTGCCCCTCCTTGCACTTGAAGATCCTTCAGCTATTGCATTTCTTCCTCGGCCCCTCCCTGCACCTGAACATGTGCCAGCTGCTGCATTTCTTCCTCTGCCCCTCCTTGCACCTGAAGATGTGCCAGCTGCTGCATTTTTTCTCTTTCCTCTACTAGCAGATTGTGAGTCTTCTCCTCTTTCAGTTCTTCTTATTGTTCTTCCAATATTCATCTGTGTTGTGACTGTTGGCTGGGGAATTGCCGCACCAGCAGCTGCAACAAATGCTGATTGTTCTACTAGGGGGCCATGGAACCTTTGTGGAGCCCTGTGAGATCTCTCCCTCCTGGCCATGCTTGAAACCATGCTGTCTGGCAACTGGCTAGGATCCATACTAGGGTTTGCCAAGTGAGGAAAAATGTTCTGCATAAGAAATAAATTATGAGATGAGCAAAGAAGTTCAGAAAGATTTATGTAAAATGCAAGAAATAAGTTATGTACTTCTACAAATGTTGGATCATCATAGTCCTCATCTTCTATTGGATCTCTAGGTCCCATTTGAGCTTCCTGGTACTTGTAGTGCCCCTTCCTGTTGTGATCAGGTTTGCCACATATGGAGCAGTGCATTGTCACTCCATTTTTGTTTAGCACTCTAACACCACTTTTCATCTTTTCCTCTGGTGTCTTTTCCTATTTTTTTTGCCTTCCTAGTTGTTTAGTGAAGATAGGTGGATACACGTTATCCCCATCCATCTTCTCCCATATTTCAGGGTATCTAAGAGGCATCAGATTGTATCCATAGGCTTTCAGATATGTTTGGATAGAGTAGTACGCATGGACCATTTCCTCTGGATCAATCCTCTCCTCTCTCATACATGCAACTCCATGACCACAAGGTATCCTTGACAGTTGCCATCTACCACAGTCACACCTGAGCAAGGCAAGGTCCACATTATAGCTAGAATTCCCTGACTATACCTTGAACAGTTCCTGTACAGCACCAGCAACATGGCAGTTAGCTGCATATTCAATATTTTTTCAAGCTTTTTGAGAATCTTGGTACAGATTCTATGTCCTGTCCATTTTTCAATTGCTTATCTTTGTTTGCTCTGCATTCTGTGCATAAGCTTGTAGAAAATATTTTCTAACATTGAAAGCACTGACATCTCCCTAGCATCCAAGATATAACTGTTGAAAACTTTAGAATTGTTGTTCAACACTATGTCACATTTAGGAAACTCACTGAAGAATGCTTTCACCCATGTCTTTGGATTCAATCTCTCAGTTGAATTAAAAGCTGCAGCACTATGTTCATTCATCTTCTGACAATTTGCTCTCCACTTCTGCTTGCTAGTAGATCTTGCTATGGCCCATAAGTCTTGTTTCAGCACTTCTCCTTTGTGATTCTCATGGAAGTTTTGATAAATGTGCCTCACACAAAACTTGTGTTCTGCATCTGGCCACACTTTTATCACTGCATTTATTAATCCCTTCTGCTTGTCACTCATGATTGTGAAAGGTGAAGTGTTTATGATATTAAGATCATCTCTAAGAGTGGTCAAAAACCATTCCCAAGCACTAGTACACTCACAACTTCAACCCAACCCATGGCCAGATGGAATATGCAGTCATTACGATCTATGCCAACAGCAGTCAGCAACACCCCTTTGTACTTGCTCTTCACATGACACCCATCAACAAATATAATAGGTCTGCATCCCTGAAGCCAACCTCTTTTGCAAGCATCATAAGACCAATACACCGATTTCAAAATTTTCTTCCCATTGGGTACTGTTCATTTGTCACAACATGAGTAGACACAAGAAATGTGGAGCCAGGGTTACATGTCCTCAGTTCCTGACCATAGTCCCACAACTTACTAAATTGTTCATCCTCATCCCCATGAATTATCTTTAGAGCTTGTTTCCTAGCCCTAGCTAACTTCCATCTGTTGACAGTAATGTGAAGCTCCTTTGCAACCTTCCTTGAAAATGTGCCAAGGCCCATCTTTTGGTCATCCCTGAATTCATCAATGAAAATTTTTGTAAGGAAATTGGTTGTCAGTGCTTTCAACTCCCATGCCTTCTGACACTTGTGGACTACAGCATAAACCTTTATGACAAAGCCTCCTGTCATATTGTCCAATCCAGCTTTAAGAAGCCATGGACAACTAGGCTTGCACACTGCCTCCAATCTGGTTTTTTCATTCTTTATCTTCTTGATCTCAACTCTATTCCTTATTGAATATGCATTTAGAGCTTGCCTCAGTTCCTTCACATCTGCAAAGACCATGCCTACTCTGAATATAGGAGAGTCCATGTCCACCTTTGCATTGAAAGCACTAAACTTGTATTTTAGGTTATCTTCTTCTTCTCTTGACAAATTAAGGTCCTCATCCTCACGTACGTATTCATGCTCATCATCTATCTCTTCCTGCTCCTCTTCATCCACACCAAAATCAATGTATTCATCAAACAGATCATCATCTCCCTCATCAATGCTGAAGTCACTATCACTAAAGTCTGAATCTGTCAATTCTGCTACTTTCTTTGCTTGCTCTGAAACTGCAATTTGCATGTTTGCACTTGATGTCTCTCCTGCTTGAACTGAAACTTCCATGTGCTGACTTCCACTATCTGCTTGCTTTAAGAGAGATATTTCAACCAATGATCTGGACACTGAGCTGGGCAGTGTATATATGACATCATGCCTACAAATCTGAATAAAGTCTGAATGGTCAATCAATATCTCCAGCACCTTATGGACTGCACTTGCTCTGATCATGATCTGGACATCATCATCTCCTCTAATTGGCACCAACCCTTCTGACAATAGGCACCCAGGCCTACGCCAATAGATGTGGTGCTCCCACACAGGATCGCTCAACCATTGCAGATGCTTTTCAATAAATGAATATGAGAAATTAGCAGCAGAGCAATAGTCCAGAATCTCCACACTAGCACTTGCATACTCCAGGTTGCTACTTGGTTCACAAAAAAATGCCATTATGCTCAATATTGCAACGTGAAGAATGTAGATTCCACATGCATGCCCATTGCTGCATCACACACTACACAACAAATTCAGAGCGCCATCAGCAACATTCAGAGCATGATCAACAATATTTAGACCATGAAAATATTGAGAAGTGTCAACATTATTCAGAAGTGTATACATTCTTCAAATAACAAAGATTACAGAACTACAAAGATTATCTGAATAGCACCATCAACTACAAAGATTACAGAACTAACCTACCCCAAAACCATACATTTTCATATGTCCTACCCCAACACCACAACTTTATGCCCAAAACCCCAACTTTATGGCATAATATACAGAATCAAGAGGCCTCCAGAATCAACTTCAACATTATAACCACTAGTAGGAGTACATGCCTAATACCACAACTTATTTGTGAGCAAGTAATCATCTTTCCTAGCCCAATACCTCAACTTTATGACAAAAATCATCAACTTTATAGCTCCAACAACATAAATCCTAGCAACCGAACCAAACCTCTCCATCCATTCCACAGCAACCTTGAAATCTATCTGAACACCTCAAAACGATGAGTAACCCCAGCGATCAACCCCAGGCGGCCAACCCCGGCGAGTGCCAAAAAAGTTGACGGGAAGCAGAGGTGCAGGAGAGGCGGGTTTTGCGGGCCTTACCGTAATCCGAAGGAAATGTGCCTGGTTCGCGGACAAATCCGACGGACTCTGGCGGCTCCATGGCCGCTGCAACGGCTGGCGACGTCGCCACCGTCGCTGACATCAGGGGAACGAGCGCCATCGCCACTCCCCGTGGCTCCCACAACAGAGGAACGACAGAGTAATGGATTACCCGACCAGGTGGAGGGCCGCAATATTAAATAACCAAGGGAGGGCCAGACAAGGACTACGGGCGTGATTTCCTGAAACCTTGAGGGATTTTCCACAAAAATGTCGGTCCAACTAGGTGTGCCATGAAGCAGCTAGCTGGGCGCCAATTGTCCGCCTCTAATTGACTGTGGACTAAACCATCCCATGGTTTGCAAGTTTGTGGACTAGTTTGATCGCCTTTTGCAAGTTTATTGACTAAACCATCACATCAAACACAAGTTTGTGGGTCTCTAGTGCTCTTGCCTCTTGTTCCATCACATTGCCAATAGTGTGAAGCAGCATGATCAATTCTTTTGAGCAGAGGAGAAATTGCGTTGAAGATCTTGGGCATATCACTATGTAAAAGGTGACTGCGGCATTACGTGTGATGGCATGTGATATTTCAGCAGATTTGGTTGATGATCACTTGAAAGAGAGCACTCATCAAATGTCTTTATAATATTTTTATTGTTTCAGGCTATATTTATATCATTTTGGCAACAATTTCTATTATTTCTCTGGACTAACATATTAACTCAGTTTCTAGTCTCAGCTGATGTTTTCTGCATGTTTTTGAACTCTCGGCAAAATCAATTTTACGGCGTCCTTTGCGACCTGTGTGGCATGCCTTGTAACACCCCATGCATCATTTGCGACCAACTACCAGGGAGCATGCACCATCTCATGGTGGGCCACCCTTTCTCCCGCCATGTCTCGCATGAAGTGCTTGTCGGGTGTTGCTTGATTCCCACGGCATGCCGATCTATGTCATTGGTTTCCTGGACTGGTGGGCTCAATCCTCTACTACGTCACCCACCACGCTTCAATGCACTCGCTATCCTGACAGCTTGAACGATCTGGTGTCATCGTGATGCATGCGTCTTTTAGGGAGAGCACACCTTCGTTTCTCGGGTCATCTAGTTCAGGTAACACAAAGCCCTCTCCTAGGAGCGAAAGGCCTGCACACTTTGAATCCGTAAGGGTGATTTATCGTCCTTGGGACTTGCTAGGTGCTCATATTTCTCACGTAGGGCGGCGCACGACCACCAAACACGCACCACCCGGTGTTTTGGGCCGACCCTAAGCGGGGGTGCGGGTGCCCATCCTTTTTCATTTTTTTCTACCTTTTATTATTTTTTCCCTTTTTCATTTTCCCTTTATTTTTAGTTTTTATATCAAATTTGGGTTTGAAAAATATTTACAAATACAAAAATTGTTCGTGAATTCAAAAAAACATGACTGAGAAAAACGTTCATGATTTAAAAAAAACTGAATTTGAAAAATCTTCTGGAATTCAGAAAATGTTTGTGAAATTCAAAAAATTGTTCATGGAATTACAAAAATATTCACGAATTACAAAATATTCTCAAAATTAGAAAAAAATTCATGAACTCATAAAATGTTCGTGAAATTCAAAATTTGTTAGCAATTTCAATAAATATTTGGGCATTCAAATATGTTTGCAAAATTTGAAAAAACATAAATTAAAAAAGTTCACATATTTGAAAAATCTTCACAAAATTGAAAAGATGTTAACGAGTTAAAAAATCATGAATTCAAAAAATGTTCCCAATTTTTTTAATGTTCATGAATATTGAAAATATTAACGATTTCATAAACTTGTTAACAAATACAAAAACACGAATTTGAACAGTATTTTCAAATTTTACATAAAACAATATTCGAAAATGCTCACCAATGTAAAAATGTTCACGATTTTCAGAAATTGCTCGTGAAAATATTTTCGTGATTTCGCAAAATGGAATGGGAAATAGAAGGAAACGGTGAAACCAAAAAAAGTGCACCAACGAAAAGCTTGTATAGAAGAAACCATAAATTGGGTCGGCCCATGTAGCGGCACCATGTTCGGCTGGGTGCATGGTTGGTTGATATCCACCCGCGCGGGGGGGGGGGGGGTGGCTGATGACATCGTAGTTGCTTGTGAGTGCCTGTATTTTATGAAACGAAATAAAGCTCTCAAGCACCATCACTACGCTCTGAAATTGGACACGGAGGCATATGATAGAGTGGAGTGGACATACGTCCAGGTTGTGATGCTCAAGCTTGGTTTTTCTCACAGATGGGTTTCAGTTGTCATGAGCATGGTAAAATCTGTCTCATACTCAGTTCTTTTCAATGGAAAAAAACTTTATGATTTCAAACCTTCAAGAGGTATTCGGCATGGAAGACCCAATATCACCCTACCTTTTCCTGTTAGCAGCTGAGGGCCTTTTTGGCCTCCTCAAAAGAGATCAGTCATTGCAGTTGAGTGGGATTCAAGTGGCTCCTTCAGCACCACGAGTTAACCACTTGTTAGTTGTTGACGATAGCCTACAATTCTTCAAGGCAAATAGTTCAGGGGTGATGGAAGTGTCAAACCTACTGGACTCCTATTGCCAAGCTTCAGGGCAAAGATCAATACCAAGTTACCAACAAGTCTTCAACTTATTTCAACAAATGAACAATAGGTAACGTCAGACAGGAAGTGGAAGGGGTGCTCAACGTCCACACTAGAGACTTTGAATGAGAAATATTTGGGTATGCCATCTAGCATTGGTTCCTCTAAGATGGGTGATTTTAAGTACCTAACAGACATATGATGGTCAAAGGTGAATGGATGGATTGAGAACACGATCTCAACATCGGCCAAAGAAATTCTAATTAAATTGGTAGCGCATGCCATTCCAGTTTTCTCGATGTCATGCATTAAGTTGCCAAGGGTTCTATTTGAAAAATTGAACAAGCTTATCCGTAATTTCTTTTAGGGAAGCAGAGAGGGGCGGCGAAGACCACATTGGGCTTCTTGGAGATCTATGACTCAACTAAAGAAGTGTGGCGGCTTGGGGTTTAGGGACCTCGATCTCTTCAACTTAGCTTTGTTGGCTCGGCAATCATGGTGCCTTCTCGCCATGCTTGAATCTCTTTGTGCCTGGTTGCTCAAGGCAGTCTAATATTCAAACATTGACATTCTCAATGCTGAACTAGGGTCTCACCCATCTCAAGTGTGGGAGGTCTATCTTGGAGGGTAGAGATGTACTCTCACATGGCCTCATTAGGAGCATTGGTGACGGCACAACTACGAGGGTATGGACGGAAAATGGGATCCCGAGAGACGCATCGATTAGACCAGTTGTTTGCCTGGCTAGTGATCCTCATATCTTTGTTAGTGACCTGATTGACCGCACTTCTGTGTGGAGAGATGATAAGTTACGGCAACATGTTCTCCCCTCCATGCTTAGGCGATAGAGAACATTCCCCTTTGCACAACTCCAATGGTAGATTTATGGGCATGACAATTTGAAAATGTTGGTGCAATGATTGGCCTCCTTGTCTTTTGGAGATTGTTGTCATAAATAGTGTGGGACTAATGTGTTTGCTAGTGCACACAGAGTGACAGGTCCCTGAAGTCATGTGGAGTTGGAACAAACTTCGAAGATAATCTCCTGCGAGGCAGCAGAGATTATCACCAAAGATTATGTCTGACGAAAGTGATTCCCCAAAATTGTTGACGCAAAGCAATTGGTTTGGTGATTGTCCAAAGAAATTGACTACAGCGAGAAGTTTGAAGACAAAGAGAAGATGTAGCATTTGTTTCATTGTTCTTCTTTCTTTTTCTTGAGTCATAGGACCACCGTACTATTAAGAGGGGTATAGTGTTCGAAGCTTACAGTTCTCGGATGCTAAACCCAAATCATGTGTGAGTTGAGAGAAAGCTCTTTGTGTTCCTAATAAATACTTGCCGGCAAGAGATGTAGTTCTTCTTCACTGTGAGGTTTTGATTCGGATCGAGGAGTTAGCATTACGTGCTCCGCAAGTAATGTTACCGTTGTGCTAAAAAATCGACCATTAGATACGTGTCAGTTGGACATTGGCTGAGTGGTCATGTCCAATATGGTCTTTGCCCCGGGAGGACCTCTGCTATAAATACCCCACCCTATCCAACATGTCACCGTTGGTTGCTCTATGTGATTATGAGAAGATTGCATGAGCATCCCTCTCTCCCCAGTGATTTAAGTTTGAAACCCATCGAGAGAGAAAAAACATAGCCAAAAAAATTAGATAGTGGTTTAGCATCACTAGAATCCAAGTCCAGTACACTCCATCTATTACTCTTGAGAGCTGCCAACTCTCTAGACGATTAAGTGCCAAGCCTTTAAGTGACCAAGAGTAATTATGGTTCATGAAGACAAAGTCTGTAAAGGTTCGGAGATCGCTTCAATCATCTACCACGAGTGATCGACACTGATTGACGAATCAAAAGTCGAGGAGAATAGGGCGAAGAAATTTATCTTCTGTGTTCAATCACAAGTCCCTCCAACCAGACATAGTCCTTTTGTAGAAGGGCGAACTGGTCTACCAAATCCTCTGTTTCCATCGACCATCATCGGTCATCTCTTCACTCAATTTACTTATGCTTGTCTGCTGTGAATTATGTTTCGACTATGTGATTGATTCTCGTTGCCTACCTCAGTTCTCATTCGTTAATTGTTCTTCGCACTCTCTTCACTGTTTTACTTTCGTTCCGCTGCTGGGTTATGAGAAGTTCGAAGTTTCCGAAAGAAATTTTAAATCTCCCATTCACCCCCCCCCCCTTCCTCTAGTAAACATACTCCGTTCCTATAGAAAAGAAAGGAGAGTTTACCGTTAGATCGGCGTACCGCATGTTGGGCAGTATAAGAAATTGCAGGGAGGAGCTGCTTCTAATGGCGCGGTAGAAGAGAAGAGTTGGAAATCTTTATGGAACACCCAGGTCCCCGGTAAGATCAGAACCTTCCTTTGGAGGTTGGCAAAACACTCACTTCCATCGGAGGATGTGCGTCACCATAGGAAGACGTGCGACATGGATATTTGCCAAATTTGTGGTGGTGCTGATTCTTGGTGGCATTGTTTGATAGATGGCACGACTGCGAGGTGTGTTTGGGCGTTGGCGACGAACAATTGACTGATCACATTGTTCAGTCACACGAACCCAATGCGAAGCTTTGGCTCTTTAACATGATGGAATCGTTATCACATGCAGACTTCATGAAGATGTTTGTGACCCTTTTGGCAGTGTGGATTGCAGGAAGAAAAGCAAGACACGAGGCCATTGACCAAAGTCCGATGTCGACTCACCTCTTCGTAGAAAGATTCATCAGTGAGTTGGATGGCCTAAGAAGGATCGCAGTACCGCCATGCCAAGGAGGCGCACTCATGTGATCAACATGTCAAATGCTTGGAAGCCTCCTCTGAATGGCCGCGTGAAGATTTATTTAGATGGTGGACTGTCTCATGATGGTCATGTGGGTGCAGCTGCGGCAGCATGCAGAGATGAACAAGGTAATTACCTCGGATCTTCAGCGATCGTTCTACCTGGAGTGAATAATCCAGCAAGTCTTGAAGCCATAGCATGCCATGAGGCCTTGGCACTAGCTGCTGATTTGTCCTTGAGTCATTTGGTGATTGCTTGCGATTGCAAACCGATCGTGGATGACATCAAAAATGGATTATGAGGTCCGCATATCACAATATTGAAGGAGATAAATATAAGAAGAACAAGTTTTGTTAGCTATGATTTTATGTTCGAAGGCCAGGCTTCGAACCAGAAGGCACACAATCTTGTATAAAATTTTCTGTTTTGCTTTCATAGGGTCGTCACTTGTGGCTCCTACATCCACATGACCCCCTTTGCATCCCCATGAGTATGCGTGTGTTCTCTCCACCTATCAATGAAATGATACACAAGTCCTTTGTGTGTTCTCACTTAGAAGAAGAAACTGAATTATCAAAAAAAAAACTTAGAAGAAACTGAGAAATAAATCATACAAACAAACAAGCAAATAAACAGATAGACATGAACAGATGCTGCACAAGTTTGAATCACCAAACTCCCTACAGCTCACAAAACGAAAGGGAGGCACACAACGCCAACAAAAAGGAGTAGAGCATTATGAAAACTCTGTATATCTACTACCGACTCTTTCCCTGTACGAAGATGATCGCCGCACATCCGGCCTGATACAGCTGACGAGGCAGGGCAGCGTCTCATCAAGCCTGCCGCAATTCAACTTGATCGACGACAATCTACCGGAGCCGGTGGATCTAAAAGAGGAGCACCCCAGGTGAACCGAGGAGGAGCGTACGCGACGGATGTCCGCTGGGCGACGCAACGAGCCAGTGCTTGCGCCTGCGGCACATAGAGCCAACGATGAGCTAGTCCACGGAAGCTCCTTCAGGAACGTAGTGCCTGTGAGCTTCACGAAGGAGACTATTGTGTGCCTGCACAGAGGGCAAGATATGGAACCGGGCACCCCGCGGGTACACGTCGAGCTGCTGGTGGTGGAGCACAGATAGAGCGCACATTTGGTGCAGAACTCATGGCCACAACCTATTTCAAAACATAGTAAAATCGTATGAATGGATAGGATAAGGTAGAACTATTCAGCATGAGGATTAGTCTGTTAGTATACCTTCTGCAGCGACCGTGCATTCCATCTCCAAACATATCACACATGGATCATGGCAACTACTAGATGATGCCGAGGTTTTTCTCCATCCGCATTCCCTGTGAACGATCAAATATGAGTCGATTAGTAAATGGGGAATTGTTTCTCTGTTCCGTGTTAACTGGAAATGTGCCTCGGGAAAAATCTGGAAGCCCAGCGAGACAAAGTCCAAGTTTTCTCATTCTCAATAATCTGCGTCTGTTAAGGTGCGGATTATCCTTCAATAGGCATCTACGTTCCGAGGCATGGTGACCTTACTTACTTCCCCTATTCAATTAAGTAAATGATTGCGGCTTTGTGCACAAGTACAAATGCTTGATATTTTGGACAAATTTCAATTCTATTTCAAAACATTGTAGTTTGATGAACTAGGAATTTAAGACGTGACGAAATGATAACAGTATGCACATACTCTGTCTGGTATTTGAACTCACCGAGCGATTTTGACAATGCTCATCAGTGGAAGAGATAGATATGGTGATGGAAGAATTAGTAGTCTCCCTTCTGGCTGTTTGCTTAGGACGCCTTCAGCACCGGTTTTGTGCCATGAACGAGCCACCATCAAAGGACTCAACCTTCAAGGAAACAGCATTGGAAAACAGTGAACCACACGGAAATTGTTTTCTAACGAGGCATAGGCATAAGTCGAATGCCAGCTATAAATCCAGGCCGGCATATGACATCACAATGGACATAAGCACAAAATGCAGCCAACTGGTTTTAGCATTTGAATTCAGCGAAGGAAAATGGATTTATTTGGGCAGACACTAGTCACAGCTAATTAGCATTTACCATAGTTACCTTAGAAATTCTGATAATACAGCCCAAAAAGAAGCGTGAAATATATCCAAGTGACATCAGTAAATATATCAGAATGTGGCAATTGTAAAGTAACAACCTTTTCTCAGATTTTCAATCATTGTGAAGTGTACAAACAAATACTTCTAGAATAGAAACATGGAATTCCCTAGGCATACCTGTTAGCATTTTCAGCTCCCATGTGTGCTCCTGCTGCAATGAGAAGCTGTTTTACGGCAATCAGTAAACGGGAATTGGACAATTACTTGATAATTTATAGAAGGGAGAATTCAATGCATACTTGGCAGCATACAGCACTTCCTCCGCAAGCTGCATAGTGAAGGGCCGTGCTTCCTGAACCTGCAATTTTAGGGAATTGTTAATATATGACCATGTAAAGAAGTTCAGAATATTTCCCCTTGTTCTGCACATTTGATGTGAGAAGTAACGGTCAAACTCCGTAAACAATAACTACTTGAATTTAGTTAAACATTTAACATTCTGTGTACAGTTTTATGTTTTTTACCCTGTTCAGTTTTTACCTATGAGATCAATAGTTGAACCATCGTTGACTGTGACCTCAGAGACAGAGGCTCCAAGGTCTAACAGCAATTGCAAGCTCTCAGCATGCCCGTGAAGAGCTGCCAAGTGAAGAGGGGTGACACCTCCATCTGACTTTGCATTAACTAGTTTCTGGAGATTTCTGGGAAGCAAAGGAAAATGGATATTTATTTACTAGTTATCGGAAGATGCCAACATAAACAATAAAAAAAAAGATGCCAACATAGATGAACGTCAGAATTTGACATACGCTGCATCAAAAGCTTCCTTATTTGTTTCATCCGTGGCTGTTCCGCGCATGATGCTCCAAAAATCCGGCAAACTAGGCACGTAATCAGCCGCAATAAGCCGGATGCACCGGGTATGACCTTTCAGGGCGGCAAAATGAATTGCTGTTGCACCACTAAAACAATCTTTTTTGTGAATCTAAGATTAAAAATACATATCACTTGCATCAGTACAAATTACAGCCCAGTTTAACACAAAAACAAGTTTTTTTTTTTGGCGATCACAAAAAGATACACAAGATTGATATTCACTTACATTAGCTTTAAAAAGAACTAGGATCTGTACAACTTTCCAATGACCATATAGACAAGCTTGCATCAGAGCAGTCTGCACGGCAATTGTTGCGTTTAGAATTGGTACCAGAACAAAGAAATATTCTCTTTCACAATAGAACAGAGATAGAAAGAACATAATGAGGTGGCATCAAATCACCCCTTCAAGAATGTTCCAATAGGATATCTTTTTTTATCTAGAAGTCAACTAAGACAGTAACATTCCACAGCTTACTTCCATCTACTTGAAACGACTGATATATCATTTTCTAAGACCTGAGCGACCTCAGATATATGGGAAATGCATATACTTGTAAGATTGCAACTAGATGGTCGAATCCATTTCTGTATACCGAGTAAGAAGTATTCTCTATAAATATTCAAAAGTAATAACACATATTATGGATCATCAAGAATTGGATACCAATGATGAACAAGGTGGGAGATAAAAAAAAAGAGCTCACCTGTCCTCTGCAGTTCCTAAGGTTGATATCAACGCCAGATTCTATTAGCAGGGAAACAATCTACCAGGAAGATGAAATTACTTATCAATTGATAACGAACACACATACATTAACTAACAAAAGTAGCTAAAAATAATTGTAAACTGGTAACGAAAGAGATGTGTGGAGTGAATCACCTCGTGGTGGCCCTTTGCCGCCGAGTAATGGAGGGGTGTGTTCCGGATACCGAATGTCGAGTATCGTGCAAGCCGGGGGTTAAGCTCCAATAGGGCCCTAGCCTCCTGGATGTCTCCATCCCTCGCGGCAGAGACAAGCCGCTCACCGGTAGCTGAGCAGCCGAATGAGTCACCCATCATACCTAGGAGTCCCATGGTGCTTCTACCTATCAATGCACAATCTTAGTACCACTTAGTAAGGACTCGCCATATATTGAGTTTAATCACTTGAGCACGCTATGAGGTCATACAATTCTGAAGCCAAGCGTATGAGTGTACCAAGAATGGAAAGCTGGCCTGTATGTAGAGTAAATTGCCCCCAAATTGATATGGTAGGGGAATTCAACCACATGGACACTCTACAGGGAACTGATTCAGGAAAAGGGGAAACTAAGCCACCTGTCCACTTTGAGAAGCACCAAAATGGCATAGCATAACCCCAGACATTTGTACACTAATCTAGTGAAGGATCCACATTAAGGGGCTCAATAAGTTAGTAACTGGATCACTAGGTCACCCCTATAAGAAGACAATGGGCATAAATGGCAGCAATGTTGGCTCACTTTCTGAAAGAAACACCTCAAATTGACACAATAAGCAGGAAACCTAAACCGAGGTGGCATCTCTCTGCAAGAAAGTAGCCTCAGATGATCCAACACGGTAGTACTACTCTGACCAACTGGGCGCACCACATGGATTAAAGAGTACAAACAGCATCTTCCTTTAGGAACCTACCGCAAATTGACTCAACACTCAAAAGAGCTGGAATAAAACCAAGGGCGCCATCTTTACACAAGACAATATCCACAATTGAACCAAGAAACGGTGGGTAAAACGCCCTCTATCTTACTACAATTATTGTTAGTTTCCTAGTAATTAATATTCGAGTTGTTGGCAGACACAGTAATAATGGCGCAAACAGTACTAGGAGGAACGGGTCGCTGTCCCCTGTCCTTCTCAGGGACAACGGGTTCATTGCTCCAAGGAGGATAACCACCCGCATCGGCATTGAGCTCACGGATTGACTTTTGCGCGCGAGGAAGAAGAGAAAGAACAGAGAGGGGGATAAGAACTGGAGCGCATTGCATCATTTTGACATTTTCTATACAACAAAAAGAAATGACAGGCCCGGAACAATTCCGCGACTACGACACCGGATCAGGGATTCACAAAATATACGGAAACATTGCACACATACCTCCGGAAGACCAGATCTTTCGGCTACAAGAAATGGATGCGCGAGTAATGGGGATCAGCCCAGCGCATCTCCCCTCACCGACCGCCCCTGGAAAGGGGATCTTCAGGCGGCGGGCACCCGGCCGGGAAGAAGAAGCTCCTCCTCCACCTTGCCGTCACCACCAACACATCGAGAGACGCAACTCAGGGACAAGACGGAAGCCGGCAGATGGAAGCCACCACCACCGCCGGCGCCGCGGGATCAGGAAGTAACTGCAAATGGCTTGGGGCTGGGAAGAACGGAGGAACAAGGGAGGTGGGAGACAGGACAAGGATGGGGAGGGGGGCCTGCAGTGGAGAGCACGAGGAGCTGGAGGGTGTGCCACATGGAACGGGGTTGAATTGGCTCTCGCGAATTATTATTGTGATTTTTCCGGCTAGCTGCCGGCGGGGAGGCGTGGGATTGCTCCTGTGGCTGTGACAGATGTTCCTTGGTGATGTCGGGAACCTGCACTGACGCTTTCTTCCTTTCGTTTTCTGCTATTTGCAGGACAGTGACATGGAGCTAGGGTGAGGAAGCGGCCTTGGTTCGACAGAGAAGAAGTGTGTGGATATCCTGAAAGTGCATCTCGTCTTGCTTTACATATAAAGTAAATCATGATGTCCAGGTATCAAAATCCAATGTAAAAAAAATATAGCACCTGTAACGTTATTCTTACTCGTAACCATTACAAATACACTGAATTGGACCTAAGATTCAAGAAAATACAAAATAACTCCTATGACTAAGAATTACAATGAAATTTCTTGAAAACACCTTCTTTGCGGTATCAACCTCTGCTCGAAGAAATACTCCAAAGACTTCGGTAAATATGCTGCAATTGGACTGGAGCAACGATGTTGTCACTCTTTCACCCGCACAAACATTACCAATAATGGTTTTTGAAAGCACCTTGAGTCGCTCATCCAAAAAGATGGGAAGCCTCGATTGATGAACGTACTTGGGCCAGGGATGATCCCCTAGAAGTGTAGGCCGCCGAATCACTATATCTTCGCCATGGTGTCGATGAAAGATTTCACCTCCACAAATAACCAGACCAACCAAAAAAACTCAAACGACAACATAAACTCATCAGATCCGAATAAATCAGATCTGCGAGGACAGAAAACTCTCTAACCTCATGGCACCGCCAGAAGAACGAGAGAAAAATTATTCTCACTATGATGACCACTAGACATTGACGAAGAATATAGAGGTTTTGAAGATCCGAGGTCCCCCCAGCTCTCAGAACCAAGATGGCGGCCGGAGGCGAGGGGACCTAAATTTCTCAGATGGTGGCGGTGGCAGCACGAGAGACCCTCCTATCTACGACTCTCCCCCAAATCAGCTTATCGTGTGACAAAAAAACAGTCAGTTAGGACAACAACATAGCAAATGCCCAGAAAGATTACCTTATTTTATTATAATTTTATACTTAGCACATATACGAAAAAGCGTTTATCAACCTCATTTGATGTGATCTTATGCATTAAACATGTTACTGGCGGTAGTGAAGACCACCCCACCGATGAAGTTTGAAAGGTTGCTCGTACGGATGAGGATGAGCGAGAAGCGACATGGATGACACCTCAAGGGAGAGGTCACCGCCACCACTATCTGCTCCCATCCGTCTATAGAGGGAACGGACGTTGGGGATGCCCTTTTGGGCACTGGTAGGTCTCTCGGATAGCAAGGACGGGAGCAAACAAGAGGTGAGCATGCAATCCTCACCTAATGCAGGGTCATCGGGTGCAGGAGCTCGAGGCAAACTTAAGCATGAGAGCGTCGACTGACATTTGTTCAGGGGGGGGGGATGAGGAACATGGCTACTTCCTTGAGGCGGTGCCATTGGCCGCGTGGAGGGTCACATTGGTGTGGCGGTATGGGAGAGCTCGACGGAGCCCTTGTTGAGCAATGCTAGCGCAATTGGGGTTGGGGATCCTCTCCATGTGTTTAGGTGATGAGGACATCCCTACTACAGTTACATCCTCAGCCCTGCGACCACGCCAATTCAAGTTTTTGAAAAATAAATATCAATGACTAGACCTCGCACACACCAACTAAAATAGCAGCTACTTCATTTCTATGAAACATGGCCAACTAAAATAAGAGGTACTTCATTTCTATGAACATGACTTTTGGTTGTGCACGACCTATGTTGTGGTGACCCCTTCTCACTAGTGGTGATCTTACCACACATTACACTACATATGCAGTACGAGAAAAAAAATCATTTGAGTCCTAGCTTGCAGTCAAATGGTAGTCCATCCTAATTGCTAACAAATTGCAGTACAAATTAACAATCATATGGCAATAGGGGAAGTTCATTGATGACAAACTAGGGGGAAGTCCATCCTCGTCTTCTTCTTTTGCTGCTTCTACCTCTGTTGTTATTTTCTTCTTCTTCAGATCCTTGGGTTACCTTTGTTTGCCCACATTGCCTCAGCCCATTCCAACCCTTTTCTCTTCCAAGCTTAATTGTCATGTGCCTCCACACCATGGCCGAAGTCATCAACATCAGCAACCGTCACATCTTCCTCCTCTGGCACAAGCTCATCACAAACACATTCTAGGATCCAGTTATGGAGAATGCAACATGCAAGAACAAGCCTAACTTGGGCGAGGAAAGGGTGGAATGCTTTCTGATCAAGGATCTTAAAAATATTCCTCAGGGTTCCAAATGCCCTCTCAACCGTAACTTCAAATGCCCTCTACATGTTGTAGTCACATATCATGCGTGCCACCATCGTTGTTTCCCCACTCTAGTTTTTGCAACAATGATTAAGGTTTTCCCCATAACACGACATAAGGCTTTAGGGTTCTCCGTTACTCCATGTTGCAATGATCGGTGAAGGAGGGAGATAAGCACCATAACTACAAACCTCCGACAGCCCATTGTGACACCAATAATAATTCCCTCAAACCCACAAGTTGCTAATGTTGAGTGAGGCCTATTCATAACACCATGAGAAAATCAACACAAGACATATAAAGAAGATGGTTAGATCGCTCATAGGTATTAAGTTCTAGTCATGCATGCAAGGGTTCATCCAAATCATCAAGAATTAATACAACTACTCAAAAATGTAAAATGATAACATAGAGGAGAAGGATGATACAAGCCGACACCATGTCGGTGAAGAAGAGGAGTATGGCGGGGCTGGTGGAGATGGTGGTAATGGAGACGACACCGATGGCAATGACGGTGATGGAGATGGTGAAGGAAATATGCCCTAGAGGCAATAATAAAGTTATTATTTATTTCCTTATATCATGATAAATGTTTATTATTCATGCTAGAATTGTATTAACCGGAAACATAGTACATGTGTGAATACATAGACAAACAGAGTGTCACTAGTATGCCTCTACTTGACTAGCTCGTTAATCAAAGATGGTTATGTTTCCTAACCATGAACAATGAGTTGTTATTTGATTAACGGGATCACATCATTAAGTGAATGATCTGATTAACATGACCCATTCCATTAGCTTAGCACCCGATCGTTTAGTATGTTGCTATTGCTTTCTTCATGACTTATACATGTTCCTATGACTATGAGATTATGCAACTCCCGTTTGCCGGAGGAACACTTTGTGTGCTACCAAACGTCACAACGTAACTGGGTGATTATAAAGGAGCTCTACAGGTGTCTCCAAAGGTACATGTTGGGTTGGCGTATTTCGAGATTAGGATTTGTCACTCCGATGTCGAGAGGTATCTCTGGGCCCTCTCGGTAATGCACATCACTTAAGCCTTGCAAGCATTGCAACTAATGAGTTAGTTGCGGGATGATGTATTACAGAACGAGTAAAGAGACTTGCCGGTAACGAGATTGAACTAGGTATTGGAATACCGACGATCGAATCTCGGGCAAGTAACATACCGATGACAAAGGGAACAACGTATGTTGTTATGCGGTCTGACCGATAAAGATCTTCGTAGAATATGTAGGAGCCAATATGGGCATCCAGGTCCCGCTATTGGTTATTGACCGGAGACGTGTCTCGGTCATGTCTACATTGTTCTCGAACCCGTAGGGTCCGCACGCTTAAGGTTTCGATGACAGTTATATTATGAGTTTATGAGTTTTGATGTACCGAAGGAGTTCGGAGTCCCGGATGAGATCGGGGACATGACGAGGAGTCTCGAAATGGTCGAGACGTAAAGATTGATATATTGGACGACTATATTCGGACATCGGAAAGGTTCCGAGTGATTCGGGTATTTTTCGGAGTACCGGGTAGTTACGGGAGAAGCAATGGGCCTTGATGGGCTTTAGTGGGAAGAGGAGAAAGGGCCAAGGGGCTGCTGCGCCCCCCCTCCCCTCTAGTCCGAATTGGACTAGGGAAAAGGGGGCCGGCCACCTCTCCTTCTCCTCCACTTCCTTCTCCCTTCCTCCCCTCTTGGTGGACTCCTACTAGGACTTGGAGTCCTAGTAGGACTCCACATCCTGGCCGCACCAACCTTGGCCGGCCTCCTCCTCCTCCATCCTTTATATACTGAGGCAAGGGGCACCCCAAAGACACAAGTTGATCCACGTGATCATATCCTTAGCCGTGTGCGGTGCCCCCTTCCACCATAATCCTCGATAATATTGTAGCGGAGTTTAGGTGAAGCCCTGCTGCAGTAGTACATCAAGATCGTCACCACGCCGTCGTGCTGACGGAACTCTTCCCCGACACTTTGCTGGATCGGAGTCCGGGGATCGTCATCGAGCTGAACGTGTGCTAGAACTCGGAGGTGCCGTAGTTTCGGTGCTTGATCGGTCGGATCGTGAAGACGTACGACTACATCAACCAAACGCTTCCGTTGTCGATCTACTAGGTATGTAGATCACACTCCCCCCTCGTTGCTATGCATCACATGATCTTGCGTGTGCGTAGGAATTTTTTTGAAATTACTACGTTCCCCAACAGTGGTATCAGAGCCTAGGTTTTATATGTTGATGTTATATGCACGAGTAGAACACAAGTGAGTTGTGGGCGATATAAGTCATACTGCCTACCAGCATGTCATACTTTGGTTCGGCGTTATTGTTGGATGAAGCGGCCCAGACCGACATTACGCGTACGCTTACACGAGACTGGTTCTCCGGCGTGCTTTGCACAGAGGTGGCTTGTGGGTGACAGTTTCTCCAACTTTAGTTGAACCAAGTGTGGCTACGCCCGGTCCTTGCGAAGGTTAAAACGGAGTCAAATTGACAAACTATCGTTGTGGTTTTGATGCGTAGGTGAGATTGCTTCTTACTTAAGCCCGTAGCAGCCACGTAAAACTTGCAACAACATAGTAGAGGACGTCTAACTTGTTTTTGCAGGGCATGTTGTGATGTGATATGGTCAAAACGTGATGAGATATAAGTTGTTGTATGAGATGATCATGTTTTGTTAAAGTTATCGGCAACTGGCAAAAGCCTTATGGTTGTCTCTATATTGCATAAGATGCAAGCGCCAAATAATTGCTTTACTTTATCGCTATGCGATAGCAATAGTTGCAAGAGCAATAGTTGGCGAGACGACCGTGTGACGACACATTGATATAGATCAAGATGATGGAGATCATGGTGTCATGCCGGTGACGATAGAGATCATGACAGTACTTTGGAGATGGAGATCAAAGGCGCAAGATGATGATGGCCATATCATGTCACATATTTTGATTGCATATGATGTTTATCTTTTATACATCTTATTTTGCTTAGTTTGACGGTAGCATTTTAAGATGATCTCTCACTAATTATCAAGAAGTGTTCTCCCTGAGTATGCACCATTGCCAAAGTTCGTCGTGCCCAGACACCACGTGATGATCGGGTGTGATAAGCTCTACGTCCATCTACAACGGGTGCAAGCCAGTTTTGCACACGCGGAATACTCAGGTTAAACTTGACGAGCCTAGCATATGCAGATATGGCCTCGGAACACGGAGACCGAAAGGTCGAGCGTGAATCATATAGTAGATATGATCAACATAGTGATGTTCACCATTGAAAACTACTCCATCTCACGTGATGATCGGTTATGGTTTAGTTGATATGGATCACGTAATCACTTAGAAGATTAGAGGGATGTCTATCTAAGTGGGAGTTCTTAAGTAATATGATTAATTGAACTTAAATTTATCATGAACTTAGTCCTGGTAGTATTTTGCAAATTATGTTGTAGATCAATAGCTTGCGTTGTTGCTTTCATATGTTTATTTTGATATGTTCCTAGAGAAAAATTGTGTTGAAAGATGTTAGTAGCAATGATGCGGATTGGATCCGTGATCTGAGGTTTATCCTCATTGCTGCACAGAAGAATTATGTCCTTGATGCACCGCTAGGTGACAGACCTATTGCAGGAGCAGATGCAGACGTTATGAACGTTTGGCTAGCTCAATATGATGACTACTTGATAGTTTAGTGCACCATGCTTAACGGCTTAGAATCGGGACTTCAAAGACGTTTTGAACGTCATGGACCATATGAGATGTTCCAGGAATTGAAGTTAATATTTCAAGCAAATACCCGAGTTGAGAGATATGAAGTCTCCAACAAGTTCTATAGCTAAAAGATGGAGGAGAATCGCTCAACTAGTGAGCATGTGCTCAGATTGTCTGGGTACTACAATCGCTTGAATCAAGTGGGAGTTAATCTTCCAGATAAAATAGTGATTGACAGAATTCTCTAGTCACCATCACCAAGTTAGTAGAACTTCGTGATGAACTATAATATGCAAGGGATGAACTAAAGTGATTCCCAAGCTCTTCGTGATGTTGAAATCGACGAAGGTAGAAATCAAGAAAGAGCATCAAGTGTTGATGGTAGACAAGACCACTAGTTTCAATAAAAGGGCAAAGGGAAGAAGGGGAACTTCAAGAAGAACGGCAAGCAAGTTGCTGCTCAAGTGAAGAAGCCCAAGTCTGGTCCTAAGCCTGAGACTAAGTGTTTCTACTGCAAAGGGACTGGTCACTGGAAGCGGAACTACCCCAAGTGATTGGCAGATAAGAAGGATGGCAAAGTGAACATAAGTATATTTGATATACATGTTATTGATGTGTACTTTACTAGTGTTTATAGCAACCCCTCAGTATTTGATACTAGTTCAGTTGCTAAGATTAGTAACTCGAAACGGGAGTTGCAGAATAAACAGAGACTAGTTAAGGGAGAAGTGACGATGTGTGTTGGAAGTGGTTCCAAGATTGATATGATCATCATCGCACACTCCCCTATACTTTCGGGATTAGTGTTGAACCTAAATAAGTGTTATTTGGTTTTTGCGTTGAGCATGAATATGATTTGATCATGTTTATTGCAATTCGGTTATTCATTAAGTCAGAGAATAATTGTTGTTCTGTTTACATGAATAAAACCTTCGATGGTCATACACCCAATGAAACAAGTTCATTGGATCTCGATCGTAGTGATACACATATTCATAATATTGAAACCAAAAGATGCGAAGTTAATAATGATAGTGCAACTTATTTGTAGCACTGCCGTTTAGGTCATATTGGTGTAAAGCGCATGAAGAAACTCCATGCTGATGGAATTTTGGAATCACTTGATTATGAATCACTTGATGCTTGCGAACCATGCCTCATGGGCAAGATGACTAAGACTCCGTTCTCCGGAGCGAGCAACTGACTTATTGGAAATAATACATACTGATGTATGCGGTCCGATGAGTGTTAAGGCTCACGGCAAGTATCGTTATTTTCTGAACTTCACAGATGATTTGAGCAGATATGGGTATATCTACTTGATGAAACATAAGTCTGAAACATTTGAAAAGTTCAAAGAATTTCAGAGTGAAGTGGAAAATCATCGTGACAAGAAAATAAAGTTTCTACGATCTGATCGCGGAGACAAATATTTGAGTTACGAGTTTGGTCTTCAATTAAAACAATGTGGAATAGTTTCACAAACTCATGCCACATGGAACACCACAGCATAATGGTGTGTCCGAACGTCATAACCGTACTTTATTGGATATAGTGCAATCTATGATGTCTCTTACCGATCTACCACTATCGTTTTGGGGTTATGCATTAGAGACAGCTACATTCACGTTAAATAGGGCACCATCTAAATCCGTTGAGACGACACCATGTGAACTATGGTTTGGCAAGAAACCTAAGCTGTCGTTTCTTAAAGTTTGGGGTTGCGATGCTTATATGAAAAAGTTTCATCCTGATAAGCTCAAACTCAAATCGGAGAAGTGCGTCTTCATAGGATATCCAAAGGAAACTATTGGATACACCTTCTATCACAGATCCGAAGGCAAGACTTTTGTTGCTAAATTCGGAAACTTTCTGGAGAAGGAGTTTCTCTCGAAAGAAGTGAGTGGGAGGAAAGTAGAACTTGACGAGGTAACTGTACCTGCTCCCTTATTGGAAAGTAGTACATCACAGAAAACTGTTTCTGTGACACCTACACCAGTTAGTGAGGAAGCTAATGATGATGATCATGAAACTTCAGAACAAGATACTACTGAACCTCGTAGATCAACCAGAGTAAGATCCGCGCCAGAGTGGTACGGTAATCCTGTTCTGGAAGTCATGCTACTAGATCATGATGAACCTACGAACTATGAAGAAGCGATGGTGAGCCCAGATTCCGCAAAGTGGCTTGAAGCCATGAAATCTGAGATATGATCCATGTATGAGAACAAAGTATGGACTTTGGTTGACTTGCCCGATGATCGGCAAGCCATAGAAAATAAATGGATCTTCAAGAGGAAGACGGACGCTGATAGTAGTGTTACTATCTACAAAGCTAGAATTGTCGCAAAAGGTTTTCGACAAGTTCAAGGTGTTGACTACGATGAGATTTTCTCACTCGTATCTATGCTTAAGTCTGTCCGAATCATGTTAGCAATTGCCGCATTTTATGAAATCTGGCAAATGGATAAACAAAACTGCATTCCTTAATGGATTTACTAAAGAAGAGTTGTATACGATGCAACTAGAAGGTTTTGTCGATCCTAAAGGTGTTAACTAAATATGCAAGCTCCAGCGATCCATCTATGGACTGGTGCAAGAATCTCGGAGTTGGAATATACGCTTTGATAAGTTGATCAAAGCATATAGTTTTATACAGACTTGCGGTGAAGCCTGTATTTACAAGAAAGTGAGTGGGAGCACTACAACATTTCTGATAAGTATATGTGAATGACATATTGTTGATCGGAAATAATGTAGAATTATTCTGCAAAGCATAAAGGAGTGTTTGAAAGGAGTTTTTCAAAGAAAGACCTCGGTGAAGCTGCTTACATATTGAGTATCAAGATCTATAGAGATAGATCAAGACACTTGATAAGTTTTTTCAATGAGTACATACCTTGACAAGATTTTGAAGTAGTTCAAAATGGAACAGTCAAAGAAAAGGTTTCTTGCCTGTGTTACAAGGTGTGAAGTTGAGTAAGACTCAAAGCCCGACCACGGCAGAAGATAGAAAGAGAATGAAAGTCATTCCCTATGCCTCAGTCATAGGTTCTATAAAGTATGCCATGCTGTATACCAGATCTATTGTATGCCCTACCACTGAGTTTGGCAAGGGAGTACGATAGTGATCTAGGAGTAGATCACTGGACAGCGGTCAAAATTATCCTTAGTGGAATAAGGATATGTTTCTCGATTATGGAAGTGAAAAAAAAGGTTCGTCGTAAAGGGTTACGCCGATGCAAGTTTTGACACTAATCTAGATGACTCTAAGTCTCGGTCTAGATACATATTGAAAGTGGGAGCAATTAGCTAGAGTAGCTCCATGCAGAGCATTGTTGACATAGAAATTTGCAAAATACATGCGGATCTGAATGTGGCAGACCCGTTGACTAAGATTCTCTCACAAGCAAAACATGATCACACCTTAGTACTCCTTGGGTGTTAATCACATAGCGATGTGAACTAGATTACTGAATCTAGTAAACCCTTTGGGTGTTGGTCACATGGCGATGTGAACTATGGGTGTTAATCACATGATGATGTGAACTATTGATGTTAATCACATGGTGATGTGATCTAGATTATTGACTCTAGTGCAAGTGGGAGACTGAAGGAAATATGCCCTAGAGGCAATAATAAAGTTATTATTTATTTCCTTATATCATGATAAATGTTTATTATTCATGCTAGAATTGTATTAACCGGAAACATAATACATGTGTGAATACATAGACAAACAGAGTGTCACTAGTATGCCTCTACTTGACTAGCTCGTTAATCAAAGATGGTTATGTTTCCTAACCATGAACAATGAGTTGTTATTTGATTAACGGGATCACATCATTAAGTGAATGATCTGATTGACATGACCCATTCCATTAGCTTAGCACCCGATCGTTTAGTATGTTGCTATTGCTTTCTTCATGACTTATACATGTTCCTATGACTATGAGATTATGCAACTCCCGTTTGCCGGAGGAACACTTTGTGTGCTACCAAACGTCACAACGTAACTGGGTGATTATAAAGGAGCTCTACAGGTGTCTCCAAAGGTACATGTTGGGTTGGCGTATTTCGAGATTAGGATTTGTCACTCCGATTGTCGGAGAGGTATCTCTGGGCCCTCTCGGTAATGCACATCACTTAAGCCTTGCAAGCATTGCAACTAATGAGTTAGTTGCGGGATGATGTATTACAGAACGAGTAAAGAGACTTGCCGGTAACGAGATTGAACTAGGTATTGGAATACCGACGATCGAATCTCGGGCAAGTAACATACCGATGACAAAGGGAACAACGTATGTTGTTATGCGGTCTGACCGATAAAGATCTTCGTAGAATATGTAGGAGCCAATATGGGCATCCAGGTCCCGCTATTGGTTATTGACCGGAGACGTGTCTCGGTCATGTCTACATTGTTCTCGAACCCGTAGGGTCCGCACGCTTAAGGTTTCGATGACAGTTATATTATGAGTTTATGAGTTTTGATGTACCGAAGGAGTTCGGAGTCCCGGATGAGATCGGGGACATGACGAGGAGTCTCGAAATGGTCGAGACGTAAAGATTGATATATTGGACGACTATATTCGGACATCGGAAAGGTTCCGAGTGATTCGGGTATTTTTCGGAGTACCGGGTAGTTACGGGAGAAGCAATGGGCCTTGATGGGCTTTAGTGGGAAGAGGAGAAAGGGCCAAGGGGCTGCTGCGCCCCCCCTCCCCTCTAGTCCGAATTGGACTAGGGAAAAGGGGGCCGGCCACCTCTCCTTCTCTTCCACTTCCTTCTCCCTTCCTCCCCTCTTGGTGGACTCCTACTAGGACTTGGAGTCCTAGTAGGACTCCACATCCTGGCCGCACCAACCTTGGCCGACCTCCTCCTCCTCCATCCTTTATATACTGAGGCAAGGGGCACCCCAAAGACACAAGTTGATCCACGTGATCATATCCTTAGCCGTGTGCGGTGCCCCCTTCCACCATAATCCTCGATAATATTGTAGCGGAGTTTAGGTGAAGCCCTGCTGCAGTAGTACATCAAGATCGTTACCACGCCGTCGTGCTGATAGAACTCTTCCGCGACACTTTGCTGGATCGGAGTCCGGGGATCGTCATCGAGCTAAACGTGTGCTAGAACTCGGAGGTGCCGTAGCTTCGGTGCTTGATCGGTCGGATCGTGAAGACGTACGACTACATCAACCAAACGCTTCCGTTGTCGATCTACTAGGTATGTAGATCACACTCCCCCCTCGTTGCTATGCATCACATGATCTTGCGTGTGCGTAGGAATTTTTTTGAAATTACTACGTTCCCCAATAGATGGCACCAACCCAAAGGCTGGTGCGGCGCGGTGGCGGAGCCTCCTACTCCTTCTTATTTTCTTGTCCCTTCTTCCATGGAGGTAGTTTTGGACCAGGAATGGAGATGGTTGTAGGTGACAATGTATGATGATGATGATGGCCAGCAGCCAGGGTTGATGGAGATTATATAGCCGGTCTCCTCGGGTCTCCTCCGTGGATGTTGACCCTCCAGTTTGATCCAAGGGCCCTAGATGAGCTAAATTCAATCCCAATACCTCCCTTGTGGCTAAGGAAACAGTAGGAACAAACGGGGACAAAATCCACTAAGAATCGCGTATGATTTGGGAGATTTTGGGCTTTTTTGGGTGTGGTACGACCCAGCGCGGTCGTACCATGCGTCGTCTTTGTCTCTGGACCCTTTGGTAATTTGGTCACAACTTCATACGAACTCTGATTTTGACATTCTTGAGCTTGTTGGAATCGCATGAACGATGTAGATGCACTTGTGGTATTAGACCTTCATTTTGAGCACTTTGAATAAAATGTCGTTTTTGACACTCCAAATGCCTAAGCCTGGTGCCTGAAAGTCCTTTGTATTGAACCCATCTTTGGCCTTTTCATCGTACTTGGCCCATGGCTACTCCAAAACACATGTAGACAACAAAACAAAGGGAACTAATAAAAACTAAAATGACCTGCAAATTATGCAATGCTTATAATGAACAGAGTAAAAACTGAAAATCATGCATATTGACCTCGGCACTCTAGTAGTCACATGAGTATCATCTATTGTGCCAATAAAATCTTGTGATGGAATGAACACATATGGTTATAACTCTATCAGAACAATAGAAGCACGTCATGGCATGAAGTATGAGTAGTGCTCACCTTGAAATAAAGATACCATCCAGGGCTCGTGCGAATCTTGGTAGGAGTTTGCCCATTTGGTGACCTGATCATCTCTCATCTAAGGTCCCCAATAGCATAGAAGACTTGCTTGAAATACATGGAAAATGTTCTCACTGGATCTCTTGAATGTGTCGTGAATAACCCTGAACCTCTGATTATAACCTACACCACGAAGGAACATGGAAATTTGGTCTTCCATATAGGCGTAAATGCTATCTTCTAGAAGCTCCCTGCTCATAAATGTCTTCACAAGCTTGGAAAAGGTGTTATTTGCATTCAAAGCATGTTCACAACCTCTATGCCATTCTTGTTATAGATGTAGTCCAGATTTGTCATCCTCTCCCTTTCGCAGGTTAATAGTGGACCAAAATGGATCACATGCTTATCACTCCGACGAACTTCTCTATTGTAGGCCAACATGACCATGTAAGAATCACAACTATGAGTGTTGCTGCCTAAGAAACCAGCTTCATTTGTTCATCAATAACGACATAATGGCGAAATTGATGTTGCGGCAAGTATTGGTGAAATCTACCCTACACACTGTTGGGGAACGTAGCAGAATTTTAAAATTTTCTATGCATCACCAAGATCAATCTATGGAGTCATCTAGCAACGAGGGAGAGAGGAGTGCATCTACATACCCTTGTAGATCGCGCGCGGAAGCGTTCAAGAGAACGGGGTTGATGGAGTCGTACTCGTCGTGATCCAAATCACCGATGACCAAGTGCCGAACGGACAGCACCTCCGCGTTCAACACACGTACGGTTGGGAAGACGTCTCCTCCTTCTTGATCCAGCAAGGGGGAAGGAGAGGTTGATGAAGATCTAGCAGCACGGCGGCGTGGTGGTGGATGCAGCAGGATCCCGGCAGGGCTTCGCCAAGCGCAAGCGGGGAGGAGAGGTGTTACAGAGGGAGAGGGAGGCGCCAAGAGAAAGGGTGCGGCTGCCCTCCCTCCCCCTCTTTATATAGGGGCCTTGGGGGCGCCGGCCCTAGGAGATGGATCTCCAAGGGGGGCGGCGGCCAAGTGGTGGCTTCCCCCCCAAGCCAAGTGGGGGGCGCCCCCACCCCTAGGGTTTCCCAACCCTAGGCGCATGGGAGGCCCAAGGGGGGAGCACCAGCCCACCAGGGGCTGGTTCCCCTCCCACTTCAGCCCATGGGGCCCTCCGGGATGGGTGGCCCCACCCGGTGGACCCCCGGGGCCCTTCCGGTGGTCCCGGTACAATACCGGCGACCCCTGAAACTTTCCCGATGGCCGAAACTGGACTTCCTATATATAAATCTTTACCTCCGGACCATTCCGGAACTCCTCGTGATGTCCGGTATCTCACCCGGGACTCCGAACAACTTTCGGGTTACTACATACTAATATCTCTACAACCCTAGCGTCACTGAACCTTAAGTGTGTAGACCCTACGGGTTCGGGAGACATGCAGACATGACCGAGACGACTCTCCGGTCAATAACCAACAGCGGGATCTGGATACCCATGTTGGCTCCCACATGCTCCTCGATGATCTCATTGGATGAACCACGATGTCGAGGATTCAATCAATCCGTATACAATTCCCTTTGTCAATCGGTACGTTACTTGCCCGAGACTCGATCGTCGGTATCCCAATACCTCGTTCAATCTCGTTACCGGCAAGTCACTTTACTCGTGCCGTAATGCATGATCCCGTGATCAACCACTTGGTCACATTGAGCTCATTATGATGATGCATTACCGAGTGGGCCCAGAGATACCTCTCCGTCATACGGAGTGACAAATCCCAGTCTCGATTCGTGCCAACCCAACAGACACTTTCGGAGATACCTGTAGTGTACCTTTATAGTCACCCAGTTACGTTGTGACGTTTGGCACACCCAAGCACTCCTACGGTATCCGGGAGTTGCACAATCTCATGGTCTAAGGAAATGATACTTGACATTCGGAAAAGCTACAGCAAACGAACTACACGATCTTTGAGCTATGCTTAGGATTGGGTCTTGTCCATCACATCATTCTCCTAATGATGTGATCCCGTTATCAATGACATCCAATGTCCATAGTCAGGAAACCATGACTATCTTTTGATCAACGAGCTAGTCAACTAGAGGCTCACTAGGGACGTGTTGTGGTCTATGTATTCACACATGTATTACGATTTCCGGATAACACAATTATAGCATGAACAATAGACAATTATCATGAACAAAGAAATATAATAATAACCATTTTATTATTGCCTCTAGGGCATATTTCCAACAGTCTCCCACTTGCACTAGAGTCAATATTCTAGTTACATTGTGATGAATCGAACACCCATGCAGTTCTGGTGTTGATCATGTTTTGCTCTAGGGAGAGGTTTAGTCAACGGATCTGCCACATTCAGGTCCGTATGTACTTTACAAATCTCTATGTCTCCATTTTGAACACTTTCACGAATGGAGTTGAAGCGACGCTTGATATGCCTGGTCTTCCTGTGAAACCTGGGCTCCTTGGCAAGGGCAATAGCTCCAGTGTTGTCACAGAAGAGAGTCATCGGGCCCGACGCATTGGGTATGACTCCTAGGTCGGTAATGAACTCCTTCACCCAGACTGCTTCTTGTGCTGCCTCCGAGGCTGCCATGTACTCCGCTTCACATGTAGATCCCGCCACAACGCTCTGCTTGCAACTGCACCAGCTTACTGCCCCACCATTCAAAATATACACGTATCCGGTTTGTGACTTAGAGTCATCCAGATCTGTGTCGAAGCTAGCATCGACGTAACCCTTTACGACGAGCTCTTCGTCACCTCCATAAACGAGAAACATATCCTTAGTCCTTTTCAGGTACTTCAGGATATTCTTGACCGCTGTCCAGTGTTCCATGCCGGGATTACTTTGGTACCTTCCTACCAAACTTACGGCAAGGTTTACATCAGGTCTGGTACACAGCATAGCATACATGATAGACCCTATGGCCGAGGCATAGGGGACGACACTCATCTTTTCTCTATCTTCTGCCGTGGTCGGGCATTGAGCCGTGCTCAATCTCGTACCTTGCAATACAGGCAAGAACCCCTTCTTTGACTGATCCATTTTGAACTTCTTCAATATCTTGTCAAGGTACGTACTCTGTGAAAGACCAATGAGGCGTCTCGATCTATCTCTATAGATCTTGATGCCTAATATATAAGCAGCTTCTCCAAGATCCTTCATTGAAAAACACTTGTTCAAGTAGGCCTTTATGCTTTCCAAGAATTCTATATCATTTCCCATCAACAGTATGTCATCCACATACAATATGAGAAATGCTACAGAGCTCCCACTCACTTTCTTGTAAATGCAGGCTTCTCCATAAGTCTGCGTAAACCCAAACGCTTTGATCATCTCATCAAAACGAATGTTCCAACTCCGAGATGCTTGCACCAGCCCATAAATCGAGCGTTGGAGCTTGCACACCTTGTCAGCATTCTTAGGATCGACAAAACCTTCCGGCTGCATCATATACAATTCTTCCTTAAGGAAACCATTAAGGAATGCCGTTTTGACGTCCATTTGCCATATCTCATAATCATAGAATGCGGCAATTGCTAACATGATTCGGACGGACTTCAGCTTCGCTACGGGTGAGAAAGTCTCATCGTAGTCAACCCCTTGAACTTGTCGATAACCCTTAGCGACAAGCCGAGCTTTATAGATGGTTACGTTACCATCCGCGTCTGTCTTCTTCTTAAAGATCCATTTATTTTCTATGGCTCGCCGATCATCGGGCAAGTCAGTCAAAGTCCATACTTCGTTTTCATACATGGATCCTATCTCGGATTTCATGGCTTCCAGCCATTTGTCGGAATCCGGGCCCGCCATCGCTTCTTCATAGTTCGAAGGTTCACCGTTGTCTAACAACATGATTTCCAAGACAGGGTTGCCGTACCACTCTGGTGCGGAACGTGTCCTTGTGGACCTACGAAGTTCAGTAGCAACTTGATCTGAAGTTTCATGATCATCATCATCAACTTCCTCTCTAGTCGGTGCAGGCACCTCAGGAACATTTTCTTGAGCTGCGCCACTTACCGGTTCAAGAGGTAATACTTCATCAAGTTCTACTTTCCTCCCACTTATTTCTTTCGAGAGAAACTCTTTCTCTAGAAAGGACCCATTCTTGGCAACAAAGATCTTGCCTTCGGATCTGAGGTAGAAGGTATACCCAATAGTTTCTTTAGGGTATCCTATGAAGACGCATTTTTCCGATTTGGGTTCGAGCTTTTCAGGTTGAAGTTTCTTGACATAAGCATCGCATCCCCAAACTTTTAGAAACGACAGCTTAGGTTTCTTCCCAAACCATAATTCATACGGTGTCGTCTCAACGGATTTCGACGGAGCCCTATTTAAAGTGAATGCGGCAGTCTCTAAAGCATAGCCCCAAAATGACAGCGGTAAATCGGTAAGAGACATCATAGATCGCACCATATCCAATAGAGTGCGATTACGACGTTCGGACACACCATTACGCTGAGGTGTTCCAGGCGGCGTGAGTTGTGAAACTATTCCACATTTTCTTAAGTGTGTGCCAAATTCGTGACTCAAGTATTCTCCCCCACGATCTGATCGCAAGAACTTGATTTTCCTGTCACGTTGATTCTCAACCTCACTCTGAAATTCCTTGAACTTTTCAAAGGTCTCAGACTTGTGTTTCATTAAGTAGACATACCCATATCTACTCAAGTCATCAGTGAGGGTGAGAACATAACGATAGCCACCGCGAGCCTCAACACTCATTGGACCGCACACATCAGTATGTATGATTTCCAATAAGTTGGTTGCTCGCTCCATTGTTCCTGAGAACGGAGTCTTGGTCATTTTACCCATGAGGCATGGTTCGCACGTGTCAAATGATTCGTAATCAAGAGACTCCAAAAGTCCATCTGCATGGAGCTTCTTCATGCGTTTGACACCTATGTGACCAAGGCGGCAGTGCCACAAGTATGTGGGACTATCATTATCAACCTTACATCTTTTGGTATTCACACTATGAATATGTGTAACATTACGCTCGAGATTCATTAAGAATAAACCATTCACCAACGGAGCATGACCATAAAACATATCTCTCATATAAATAGAACAACCATTATTCTCGGATTTAAATGAGTAGCCATCTCGAATTAAACGAGATCCTGATACAATGTTCATGCTCAAAGCTGGCACTAAATAACAATTATTGAGGTTTAAAACTAATCCCGTAGGTAAATGTAGAGGCAGCGTGCCGACGGCGATCACATCGACCTTGGAACCATTCCCGACGCGCATCGTCACCTCGTCCTTCGCCAGTCTCCGTTTATTCCGCAGCTCCTGCTTTGAGTTACAAATGTGAGCAACCGCACCGGTATCAAATACCCAGGAGCTACTACGAGTACTGGTAAGGTACACATCAATTACATGTATATCACATATACCTTTAGTGTTGCCGGCCTTCTTGTCCGCTAAGTATTTGGGGCAGTTCCGCTTCCAGTGACCACTTCCCTTGCAATAAAAACACTCAGTCTCAGGCTTGGGTCCATTCTTTGGCTTCTTCCCGGCAGCTTGCTTACCGGGCGCGGCAACTCCCTTGCCGTCCTTCTTGAAGTTCTTCTTACCCTTGCCTTTCTTGAACTTAGTGGTTTTATTCACCATCAACACTTGATGTTCCTTTTTGATTTCCACCTCTGCTGATTTCAGCATTGAATATACCTCAGGAATGGTCTTTTCCATCCCCTGCATATTGAAGTTCATCACAAAGCTCTTGTAGCTCGGTGGAAGCGACTGAAGGATTCTGTCAATGACCGCGTCATCCGGGAGATTAACTCCCAGCTGAGTCAAGCGGTTATGCAACCCAGACATTTTGAGTATGTGCTCACTGACAGAACTATTTTCCTCCATCTTACAGCTGAAGAACTTGTCGGAGACTTCATATCTCTCGACCCGGGCATGAGCTTGGAAAACCATTTTCAGCTCTTCGAACATCTCATATGCTCCGTGTCTCTCAAAACGCTTTTGGAGCCCCGGTTCTAAGCTGTAAAGCATGCCGCACTGAACGAGGGAGTAATCATCAGCACGTGACTGCCAAGCGTTCATAACGTCTTGGTTCTCTGGGACAGGTGCGTTACCTAGCGGTGCTTCTAGGACATAATCTTTCTTGGCAGCTATGAGGATGATCCTCAGGTTCCGGACCCAGTCCGTATAGTTGCTGCCATCATCTTTCAGCTTGGTTTTCTCTAGGAACGCGTTGAAGTTGAGGACAACGTGGGCCATTTGATCTACAAGACATATTGTAAAGATTTTAGACTAAGTTCATGATAATTAAGTTCATCTAATCAAATTACTCAATGAACTCCCACTCAGATAGACATCCCTCTAGTCATCTAAGTGAAACATGATCCGAGTCAACTAGGCCGTGTCCGATCATCACGTGAGACGGACTAGTCAACATCGGTGAACATCTTCATGTTGATCGTATCTTCTATACGACTCATGCTCGACCTTTCGGTCTTCTGTGTTCCGAGGCCATGTCTGTACATGCTAGGCTCGTCAAGTCAACCTAAGTGTATTGCGTGTGTAAATCTGGCTTACACCCGTTGTATTCGAACGTTAGAATCTATCACACCCGATCATCACGTGGTGCTTCGAAACAACGAACCTTCGCAACGGTGCACAGTTAGGGGGAACACTTTCTTGAAATTATTACGAGGGATCATCTTATTTAAGCTACCGTCGTTCTAAGCAAATAAGATGTAAAACATGATAAACATCACATGCAATCAAATAGTGACATGATATGGCCAATATCATTTGCTCCTTTTGATCTCCATCTTCGGGGCTCCATGATCATCGTTGTCACCGGCATGACACCATGATCTCCATCATCATGATCTCCATCATCGTGTCTTCTTGAAGTTGTCTCGTCATCTATTACTTCTACTACTATGGCTAACGCTTTAGCAATAAAGTAAAGTAATTACATGACGTTTATGTTGACACGCAGGTCATAAATAAATAAAGACAACTCCTATGGCTCCTGCCGGTTGTCATACTCATCGACATGCAAGTCGTGATTCCTATTACAAGAACATGATCATCTCATACATCACATATATCATTCATCACATCCTTTGGCCATATCACATCACAAAACACTTGCTGCAAAAACAAGTTAGACGTCCTCTAATTGTTGTTGCAAGTTTTTACGTGGCTGCTATAGGTTTCTAGCAAGAACGTTTCTTACCTATGCCAAAACCACAACGTGAATTACCAATTTCTATTTACCCTTCATAAGGACCCTGTTCATCGAATCCGATCTGACTAAAGTGGGAGAGACAGACACCCGCCTGCCACCTTATGCAACTAGTGCATGTCAGTCGGTGGAACCAGTCTCACGTAAGCGTACGTGTAAGGTCGGTCCGGGCCGCTTCATCCCACAATGCCGCCGAATCAAGATAAGACTAGTAACGGCAAGATAATTGACAATATCGACGCCCACAACTGCTTTGTGTTCTACTCGTGCATAGAAACTACGCATAGACCTAGCTCATGATGCCACTGTTGGGGAACGTAGCAGAATTTTAAAATTTTCTACGCATCACCAAGATCAATCTATGGAGTCATCTAGCAATGAGGGAGAGAGGAGTGCATCTACATACCTTTGTAGATCGCGCACGGAAGCGTTCAAGAGAACGGGGTTGATGGAGTCGTACTTGTTGTGATCCAAATCACCGATGACCAAGTGCCGAATGGACAGCACCTCTGCGTTCAACACACGTACAGTTGGGAAGACGTCTCCTCCTTCTTGATCCAGCAAGGAGGAAGGAGAGGTTGATGAAGATCCAGCAGCACGACAGCGTGGTGGTGGATGCAGCAGGATCCCGGCAGGGCTTCGCCAAGCGCAAGCGGGAATGAGAGGTGTTACGGAGGGAGAGGGAGGCGCCAAGAGCAAGGGTGCGGCTGCCCTCCCTCCCCCCTCTTTATATAGGGGCCTTGGGGGGGGGGCACCGGCCCTAGGAGATGGATCTCCAAGGGGGGCGGCGGCCAAGGGGTGGCTTCCCCCCCAAGCCAAGTGGGGGGCGCCCCCATCCCTAGGATTTCCCAACCCTAGGCGCATGGGAGGCCCAAGGGGGGGCGCACCAGCCCACCAAGGGCTGGTTCCCCTCCCACTTCAGCCCATGGGGCCCTCCGGGATGGGTGGCCCCACCCGGTGGACCCCCGTGACCCTTCCGGTGGTCCCGGTACAATACCGGCGACCCCCGAAACTTTCCCGATGGCCGAAAATGGACTTCCTATATATAAATCTTTACCTTCGGACCATTTCGAAACTCCTTGTGACGTCTGGTATCTCATCCGGGACTCCGAACAACTTTCGGGTTACTGCATACTAATATCTCTACAACCCTAGCGTCACCAAACCTTAAGTGTGTAGACCCTATGGGTTCGGAAGACATGCAGACATGACCGAGACGACTCTCCAGTCAATAACCAACAACGGGATCTAGATACCCATGTTGGCTCCCACATGCTCCTCGATGATCTCATCGGATGAACCACGATGTCGAGGATTCAATCAATCCGTATATAATTCCCTTTGTCAATCGGTACGTTACTTGCCCGAGACTCGATCGTCGGTATCCCAATACCTCGTTCAATCTCGTTACCGGCAAGTCACTTTACTCGTGCCCTAATGCATGATCCCGTGATCAATCACTTGGTCACATTGAGCTCATTATGATGATGCATTACCGAGTGGGTCCAGAGATACATCTCCGTCATACGGAGTGACAAATCCCAGTCTCGATTCGTGCCAACCCAACAGACACTTTCGGAGATACCTGTAGTGTACCTTTATAGTCACCCAGTTACGTTGTGACGTTTGGCACACCTAAAGCACTCCTACGGTATCCGGGAGTTGCACAATCTCATGGTCTAAGGAAATGATACTTGACATTCGGAAAAGCTACAACAAACGAACTACACGATCTTTGAGCTATGCTTAGGATTGGGTCTTGTCCATCACATCATTCTCCTAATGATGTGATCCCGTTATCAATGACATCCAATGTCCATAGTCAGGAAACCATGACTATCTTTTGATCAACGAGCCAGTCAACTAGAGGCTCACTAGGGACATGTTGTGGTCTATGTATTCACACATGTATTACGATTTCCGGATAACACAATTATAGCATGAACAATAGACAATTATCATGAACAAAGAAATATAATAATAACCATTTTATTATTGCCTCTAGGTCATATTTCCAACACACACTATGTAGCAACCTAACAAGGAGAGCATTGTATGTTGCTTACCCCCTTTGGAGCCGATGACCCAACCATGTTAGAGACGAGGAAGATGAGATGAACTCTGAGACAAAGGGGAGAAGTAGGTCCTCCTACTAGAGAAAGTCATCGTCGCCATCGAATCCACAAATCTCAGTCACCGCCATCGTCCGTGCCAAGAACTAAGGCGTCAGAGGTGAACGAGTAAATGAGGGGGGGGGGGGGGAGGGGGGGTGACACTAAATTTTTGTGCTATCCCGCGCCAACTGATTTTCATCTCGCGTCATCTCCGCGCCTATTTCCCGTGCACTATCATGTCACTCGACTCAGTCTGGCTCGTTGGAACAATTGATTCGAGCGTTCCTAGCGAGCCAGGCTTTGGGCTATTTTAAGGTTTGTGCGTATGCAAGCCAGACCCCTCCCCCCCATGTACGGCACCAAACGTGTTTTCCTTGCATCCAATGGGCCTATTGGGTGGGTGCCCTATGTCTCGCATTCAACGAGATGGTACGAACCATCGCTAAAGGGCGCAAGTGTTGGGCCAGCCCAGGCGCGCGGGAACAAGTGCCTCGTTTTTTGTTTTTTCACATTTTTTGTTTTCATCTTTTGCTTTCATTTTTTATTTTTGTTTATACTTCCAAATATTCTAAATAAATATATTACAACAATCACTCTACATAAAACATTTGAACGATGTTAACCAAGTATTTGAAAAATGTTAAATGTGTAAGGAGAAAATGTTTATCATGTATATGAAAAATGTATATAAAAATATGTATGAAACAATTTGATCATGTATTTTAAAAATATTAATCAACCATTTAAAAAAATGTTGAACAAGTGTTTGAAAAATGTTAAATGTGTATAAAACAATGTTGACCATGTACGGAAAAATGATGAAATAAATTTAATCATGTATATACAATTTTTGATATAGCATTTTTTTAAATGTTGAACAAGTTGAAAAATATTAAATGTATATAGAATATTGACCATGTATTAAAAAATGATTGACATTTTTTATCATGTATATAAATATGTTAATCAAGCATTTTAAAAAATGTTGAATAAGTATTTTAAAAAAATCAAGCATTTGAAACATGTTAAATGTTTGTAGAAAAAATGTTAATCATGTATTGAAAAATGTTAATCTTCTATTTAAAAAATGGTAATCAGGCATTTGAATATTTTAAAATCTGTATCGAAAAATGATGACCATGTGTTACAAAATGTTAATTTTGTATTTTTTTAATCAAACATTTGAAAAATAAGTATAGAAAAAAGTTTGATCATTTATTTAAAAACGTTAATATAGCAGCATTTGAAAAATGTCGAACATGTTTAGAAAAATTGTTGACCATGTATAGAAAAAAATTCGAGGTGCAGGACCCTTGGACCGCCCCTTGGGATCTTGCTTGTTGTGCTGTGTGTTTTGTTTTCAGAGCTTGTTGAGCTGTGCCTTCAACATTAAACCTATTCGTACCCTGTGTGTGTTTGTACTGACTTTTCGCGTGTGAGTGGTCTGAACCTTTGTGTGGATGTTTTGGCTCGGGCGGTTTGCTTTATATATAAAGCGGGGCGAAAGCCTTTTTTGTTTAACTTGTATCTAAAAAAATGTTAATCAAGCATTTAAAAATGTCAAATATGTATAGAAAAAAATTGACCTTGTATTTAAATTTTTTGATATTATATTTGGGAAAGGTTAATCAAGCATTTAAAAAATGTTAAATGTGTATAAAAAACATTGATCACTTATTCAAAATTTCATTAGAAAAATGAATTAGATATATGTACATATACATATATATATATATATATATATATATATATATATATATATATATATATAATGTGTATAAAATGAAAAACCGAGGGAAAACAAAAAATACTGATGAAAAACAAGAAAAAAACCAAAAACCCTGAAGAAAAAGCGGTGATAACCGAAGAAACTGAAGAAATAAACAAATGAATCACCTCATAAACGAAGAACAACAAAGACCCAAAGAAAAGCGTAAAAACCGATGAAGAGAAAGCAAGAAAAATATAAAATAAAATATAAAAAATCAAAGAAAACTAATGCAGAAAATGAAAACAAAACAAAGAAAGAATAAAACCGAAGAAAAGTGATAAAGAAATTAAAAAATAAAGAAAAGAAGAAAGAAATGGAACTTGTTAAAACCAAGACATAAAGGAAGAAAAATGATGAAAAACAAAAAAACGATGAAGAAGAAAAGAAAACTAGTAAGAACCGTGTAAAAAAAGTGAAAAAAAAGTTGCAAAAGGGAAGAAAACAGAAACCCAAAGAAAATTATAAAGAAGAACAAAAGAAAACAAAAAAGAATGAAAGCGAACCATCGAGTGAGCGACAACAGAATGATCCAAGCGACCCGAGTGAGCGAGGGAGGAGAAGAAAATGAGCCGGCCCGATTCATACGCGGGATCAAAATTCCTTACGCGAGCGAAGTTAACGTGTCGCTTAAAGTGAGAAATAGCTCTTGCGCCTGTTTTTTGAGCATCAGTACAGACACAAGCGCTTATATACATGCGCATACACTCACCCTTATGAACGTACACACGCACACCCTATCCCTATGAGCACATCCGAAAGACTGAGCCGGCACATCATCTTGAGATTTACGAAGTCATCGTAGGCATCTCATCGTTGACGGGATCGTCTCCTCCCACTGAAAGCGCATCGCCGGAAATCCTGAAATAAATCCAGAAATAATGCGAGCACCAGGATTTGAACCCTGATGTGTTGGGAATATCACTGTCCACCTAACTATTTCAACCACAGGTTAATTCGCAGCTCTCGCACCTGTTAAGGGAATGCAATCCACCAAACGCTTGTGTCCGTTTCGGTGAACCGTGTGGGAGTTGCCCTTAGTAAGGAGTATATGTACGGAAGCACAACTCAAATCAGCATTTTATAAGGTAGACCTGACAGCGGAGACGCGGCCAATGATGCCCTAACTATTTCCACGATCAACTTCCAATAGATCCCACGCTCGTGTTGTGTCAGTGCATCTTCAACTTCGTCCCTTAAAACACCCTTAAATTTCTTGATTGATGCGTTCGGATTTTTTTGCCATCCAACGCGGGTAAATGTTCAAGAACGTGCCCGGGCCCAATTTTTTTTGAAGGGTAGGCGTCCAAATGCTGTCGGACAAGCGATCCTACCAAACCGTCGCTCAATTAGCTACTCTAAAGCGGACGCGACTTGATGACATTTATGCTGGTCAACCCTCTGACGCAACTTGTTGGTCAGAGGGATGTGACCGTATGGGAAGACAATGCCTCTTCATTTTAGATGCTACCGGAGAAACCTACTTTAACTGCGCATTGAAGCGGCATCGCTCCGCCTACCAGAACAGTCTAAGTAGTGTTTGGCGCCCTCCTCGCCGCAAACCCTCTTCTCTTCTTAAGTCCTCTCCGTTCCTCTTTGATCAGGTCTGATGTCAGGCGGTAGTGTTTGGTTCTCGATGCCGGTGGGTGGGTTTGGATCTTCATCAGCGGTGGCACCACTGCACATGCTCTGCAGGGCCCTCGTCCTCCCCTTGTCCTCTTCCGCGTGTTTCAACATGCTCAGTCACTTCGACGTGTCAGTTTGGCGCAACAAGGGGACGGCTATGCCATCGCTGCCCCGTCGTCACCCGGCCGCCATCAAGAATAAGCCCTCCCGACGCTTGCGAACGCGCGCAGACTACTCCTGCATTTTCTCGGCCACAACAGCGGCGTCTCATCATTGCATAGCGTCGGCTGCGTTTGAAACGTCCGATACACTGTTGGATTGGGTCCTCGCGAAGGCTTTGGCCTTCGACTGGTCTAGGACCACCGTGGAGACGTCCACGCGACATCGGTGCCGCCTCAGCGACCAGCTCGTCAAGATGGTGTCGCTAAGTTACAGCGCGTTGCCGCCCTTGCTCGCGGAATGGTCAAGGCAAGAGGCAGGTATGTCAGGGCCGCGTATATGGCTGACGAGGCCATGGAGGGCTTGGCGGAGGAAGCCGAGCGGCTTCGCCGCGAGAAGCATGCGACAACCAACCAAGGCTGTTGCGGTCCCATCGCTCGAAGGACCACGGTGACAACGACTCCAACATCAACGACGATGGAACGGACGACGACGACGGCCTTGCCAGCCAGGGTGGCCATGCGTATGAAGTTATCGTCCAGTACCGCGTCTAGTTCCTTTTTGGTTTAAATTATAGCTGAATGGACAAAATATTGTCCAGGTTGTTCAAATTATATCGAAGTTTTATCCAGTTTGCAAGAAGTTCATTTGATTTTCATGAAATTTGTCTGTTTGATTCCATTTTCATTTAGAACGTGTGCAGACATTTAAGGCATACAGTTGGATGGCTGTCTCCGGTATCAATGTTTGCGAACGGATAGTGACTCCAGTTTGAGGGACGACATTGGAGATGCCCTCTATGGCAATGCTAACTACCTTTTTCTTTTCTTTTTTCGGTTGCAACTGGTATGTATTTTGTTTATCGACGTGGGAAGTGAAGCTAAGACACACACATTGCCCAAGTAAACTATGCGAGGTCAACCCCCGCTCCAGCGTCCCTGTTCTCACGGCAACCCCTAGAAAATATAATCCACATGTTTCTTTTTTTTCTTGTTTTGCGGGGATAAATAATCCGCATGCTAAGCGCAACCCCTGTGTGGAAACTTTTGTCAAAGCTGCAACACGTCACGTTGTCAGGAATGAACAAGCTATGTACGTACATCCAAAGTACAATGAGCCCCTTAGAAAAAACAGAGCACAAGTGCTCTTAGTTCCAAACTATGTAAGTCTTAGTTTGAATATCGAACAAATCGTGTCAAGGTTCTAGGCAACCAAACGAGCTCTGTAAACTCTAAACGGAGATAAGAATTGTATAGTCTAAGTATCAAAATAAATTATTATTCTCTTAGAAGATAAGAACTAACTAAACAACACTACAACAGCCATCTAAAAGTCCAACAAAACTTAGTCACAATCGATTAGACGATTTATCTTCATCTTCAACCTTCAGGTCAACTTCCATCCATTGTCCTATCAGCCCAACTCCAACTTGGTTTCTCAAATCACCCCCTAAATGTCTAGACCGCACGGCTCGGACACTTTTGCCTATTCAACGTCGTGCATCAAACGTCTGCGACCCTGTCTAGACGTCCAAAGTCCCTCAAACCGGAAGCAAACTAGTGAGAGATTTGGAGGAGTCCGGACATCGACCATGTCGGGCTCTGACACACCTGGTCCACCCAAAACCCATCTCATAGAGCCCTCTTCCCCCACTTGGCCCCTCCCCTTTGTATTGCACCCACCGGTTGTCGCTGCTCCACCTAGGCGCATTGTACTTCGCCGTTGTTGCATGTCGGATCCGGCCGCATCCCAGGTATCGTTCTCCTATGCTTACACTGTCCCTCGTAGACACCCCGCCCAGCAAGTGTTCGACCAAATGTCATTGAGAATATGTTTTGACATTCTAGTTGTTTACCATGAAGCAAAGCACGACTGCAGACTACTCGGTAAGGGAGGATGAATTGTTGTATGATGTGTGGTTGGCCACAAGTGCGGAGTTTGTAGGCATGAAGCAAAAGGGCACAATGTTTTGGCAAAATATGCATTCTTGGTTTCATGAGCATGTAACACCCCGGATGTAATTTGCCATATTTGTATTCCAACTCTTGTCATTTTCGACTCTAAGTTATGATATTCCCTCGTGGTTGGGTTTTATCTTTGTTTTGCTTTTTGTTCATGTCATGCATCTCATATCATATCATCATGTACATCGCATTTGCATACGTGTTCGTCTCATGCATCCGAGAATTTTCTCCGTTGTCCGTTTTGCATTCTGGCACTCCTACGTCCTCCGGCGCCTCCCGCTTTTGCTTTTTTTTCGTGTGCGAGTGTTAAACGTTCTCGGATTGGACCAAGACTTACCAAGCGGCCTTGGTACACCACCGATAGACCGCCTGTCAAGTTTCGTGCCATTTGGAGTTCGTTTGATACTCCAACGGTTAACCGGGGAACCGTAAAGGCCTCGTGTGTGTTGCAGCCCAACACCCCTCCAAAGTGGCCCAAAACCCATCCAAACCCCTTCATCCTCTCGGCCGTTCGATCACGATCGCGTGGCCGAAAACCGCACCTCATTTGGACTCTCCTAGCCCCCTCTAGCTATAAATAGGTGCCTCCCCTTCGAAATTCGCGCAGATGAAACCGTAGATTTTCCCCTCTCGCCCGCCGGACATGTCCGTCCCGGACCGGACGTAATCGCGCCGCCGCCCTCGCCCAGCCCGGAGCTGCCACGTGACGTCGCCGCCGCCCCCGCGCTGCCGGCCCGCCGCGGCCCGCAGCGGGCCCACGAAGCCCGACTCCGCCGCCCGCCTACCGCGCCGCTTCGCCCGCCTCCCCGCCGCCTGAGCGCCGCCCGCGCTGCTCCGCCTCCGCCTCGCTGCCGGACCCCGCCGCCACCGTGCGCCGCTGTGCGCCGCCCGCCGGACCTCGCCGAGCTCGCCGCCGCCGCCCGCGCGAGCTCCGGCAAGCGCCTCCTCCCCGCGCCGGACCTCCTCACCGGATCCTCCTCTACTCCCTCGACTCCGGCCACCGCAGGCGATTCCGGCGAGTCCGACCCCGGCCAACCTCGATCCACGTGCCTGGAACCCTAGATCTATTCCAGAGATTGACTCTCCAATTTTCTCTAAGTCCCCAGTTTCTTATTTTTTTCATGCACTATTCATCATGTCATAACTCTGCATCCGTAGCTCTATTTTGGGCGTGTAATATATCAAATTGTTCGTTTGGATGTGCTCTTCATTTTGTTCCATTGCACCATGCTTGTTTGAGTCCATCTTGATGCCTAAAATGCTATTGCAAGAGTGCTTCATAATGTTAGTTCCTGGTACTTAGCAGATCTTGAGCATTTGTCATTTTTGCCATGATTAATGTGTGCTGCATATGAGCATGAGCTCTACATGTGTTTTGGGCTATGCCATGCCATCTTTACAGGGGTGTATGTCATGTATTTTTGTGATCAATATGGTGACTAACACATGCATGCAAACTAGCTCTCGTGATGTTGCTGATTTCAGGGACTTAGAATTTCACTAAGTCATTTTCCTGTTGTTATTTTTATGCCATGTATTCATGTTCCTACAGAGTGGTCCATATCTTTTTTGAGTATGTTAAGTAAGGATGATTTTGACATATGGTTATGCTCTATCCATCCATGTCCTTGTTTGCATTTATGGAGTAACCTAGCATGACTCAATCTTGCTCACTTTTGCTATAAAATGTTCCTGGCAGATTGTTTATGTGTTAATCAATTTTGCCAAGATTGTTGTAGTTGATCCATGCATGCTATAAGTTTGTTCTTTCCATGTTTAGCTTCTTGATCACATCTTCTTGCTGGTAGTCTATACCTATACTAATTACAGACTTCCAATAAATTACCACGTTAATCAATAATTATGAACCGTTAATCTGGTGGGTCCTTATTATTACGGTCTAGATCTACCTACAGGTTAAAAAAACTGTTAAACGGCCCACAATTCTATCTCTCGATTCTAAAATAAAAGCCACGATCTCCAGAAACCTATAAAGTCGTAGCCCTAAAAAGTACGATCTTATCTGCCTTAGGCTCGGCTAAAACAAAAACTGCCCTAGGCAAAGGCTGCGATATCATCTTCTCTGGAGCATGCGTCCCCATGGTTGTTCAAGCCAATCCACCAACATACATGAACAACCTAACGAGGTTCCAGCTGAACATCGTCGTGATGCAGTGCATCAGCCCTGAAGAGCGCGATCTTTGTTTCCTAGGCGATCGAGGCTGCAATCTCATCTTTTCTGGAGCCCGCGTCACCATCCCTATCCAAGCCGATCCACACACTTCATCAAACCAACGCAGAGTTCCAGGCGAACACCATCTTCATACGGTACTCACTCTCAGTCTTGCCGGTCTCTCAGTGTGTCAAATACCTACAGGAATTTAACACGCCGCTGTTTCTCTTCGGCTATGATGTGGATACACCATCTGCCATGTCGCCCCCAGCTGGTTTCTCCCATGGAATCAATACATGCGCCTCCCAAATTGGAACAAGTGAGTTGTAGTAGATCTGGTGTACTCACTAGATTTATCATGTAGTTCAGGTTCGTCTACGATCACTAACTTTTTTTTAATTTGTTCTTTTTTTGGTTGTTTGTAATTGAATTGGCTGTATCTTTTTCATTGTGTTCACAGTCAGTTTTTTCCGTGCCCTTTGAGAGTGCTCTCCAGGGATTCGATTCTAAATCTTCTCTTGTATGCTCTTTGGAATTGGATATGCCATGTAGATCAGAGGGAGCACAACTAGGGTTAATTGGCTATATCTTTGTCATTCTGTTCCCAATCAGTTTTATTGTGCCCTTCGAGAGTGTTCTCTAGAGATTTGATTCCAAAACATCCCGGGTGCGCTGGGTATGTCATGGAGTGATGGAGATCGAGTTGGAGGGAGCAGAACTAAGGCTAACGCTGCTCAAGTGTCTCTGCAAGCCTCTAACCGACGACGGCGACGGCTAGCGGTCTGCTCCAGGTGAAGGCTAGCAGGTCAGCTGACAACTCCTCCATATGCCATCATTCTTTTGGATCACTGATTTTTTCGTAATGGATGTGTCCGCACAGCAGAACCAGAAGTATCAAGGTACCTTCAGGGAGATTGGTTAATTAGCCAGGTACGCATAAAGTTGTTAATCTAAATAGGAGGCAACTACAACACAACACCAATATGGTGAACCATGTCATGACATGCCTAACATCTGCATGCCGTGTGCAGGGTTTGAATCACGCATAAAGACCACCAGCTGCATGTTCGCACATTATCTTTGTGGTTTAAATAACCATGTTTGCACATTATCTCTGGTATCCCTGTACTCACGTACTTCTTAAAATTTCCCAGGATTTAGAAGCATACGTTTGCATGTCTTTGTGAAGAGGAGATAGGAAGATCCATGTTTTCTTCTTTTCAGTTCATGAAGATGTAGCAATTAGATCATCAGAAGAATCTTTAATCTAATGATTTTTGTCCAATTCACAAGAAGGTTAGCACCATCAATGGTCCTCGACTCATGCTCCAACTAGCACAAAACTATGCCTACGGCCGTGAGAGAACTTGAGTTTTGACGTTGTCCAGTTGTGGACCGTGACCATGTTCTGAACATCTGACCATAGAATGATAGGAGCACCCCGTACTAGGACAAGGAGCAGGCTATGGGTTCCCAGTCTATTCCCCAGCAGGAGCATCTTTTGAGGAGGGCCACGCTATTTACAGGATAGTGAATCTGGTAAGCATCCAATAGATAAAAGAAATCATAATTTTCTGTTGGCAATTTCCATGCAGGGTTCAAACCAATTTATGTTTGAGCGTGCAGTAGAGTATGTGTGCCCCAAGATTTGATGTTTGGCTAAAATATTGTGTTGTTTGCAATTGTCAATGGAGATTTCAAATTTTCTATCTAAATTCGTATGACTAGGTTTTCTTTTACTTAACATGTCTAAAATTCTTATTTACAAACATTCATGTGTATGTTTTCTGATTTTTACACAAGAAAGAAGCCTACGCATGTGCATGTTTGTCAGATTTCTGGGAGAAAGAAGCCAACAGAGTACACAATGATTTGGCGAATTTGGATGTTTCCCATGGTCATGCACGAATTTAGTTATTGAGCAACTAATCATTCCACCATCTAAGCATCTCAGCCTTCCGGTCGCTTATTTCATTCATCACACGACCACTGTGGCTGGGTGAATGCAGGTAAATAAAAATTCTATACTGAACATTAGGTACCTCCATGCTAAAAGAAAGCTAGCCGGGAGGCACCAGACGGGCCTGCTCGCCTAGCTTTAGAGTTTTTTCTGCATCATTAAGATGACACGACTATAGATTTATAATACTAGATTAATCAACTCCAACGCAAGTGACATGTATTCCTATATTTCCCTGCCCTTCGTAAAGAGTAAAAAATGTAGGAATTCTTACATTATCTCAAACATCTTGGTGTATGTCTATGATCTCTTGCTATAGCTCTGAGGTTGAACGGATTTCCTTATAAGATAAAAAACAAAATTTTGTCACATATCCTAAATCATCTTTAGATCACTTTGTAAGAGCACCTGACAGAGCTGCATGCCTTACTTGAATGCGTAGAAAATCATGTTAATATAATTAATTTCCCTGAGTGAAATGTTTGAATTATTTTCTTTTGTGTACAAGCTTATATATTATTTGTTTGAAGAAAATAAGAATTGTATATTTTTCATCTTTTATATGGGGGTGCTTCATTATTAAATCTAGAAGTTCGTAATAGATAATATATCATTGTGTTGTTTTAAAACTAACTTGCTCTTTTGGCTGGCAAAATGTTGATACGGAGTCCAGGGGAAAAATTGAGTTAATCGCTGCTTCTTTGCTGAATTAGTTAGTCTTTTTCCTTGTGAAATTTTATTGTCGCCATACACAAGTTATGCAGGGGTAAAAGTACCAATTGTTTTATGGGCATGCTGAGTGCGTATTTCTGTAGTAGAAAATATTGTTATTACCCCAATTTGCTTTGTCAGAGGTATCATTTATGCCCTAATACTCTGTTATGTGGGGCCAAGCCAGCAACATATCTTGAAAATTTTAGCTTGACATATCTTTGTGCCACTCATGCCAACATGTGCTAAGTTGTTTTGAGTATAATCTTAAACAAGTGGAAGGGGACTATCTTATACGTAGTTTAGGTTGTAACATAACAATGCTTGGGCTTTCAGCAAGCAAGTCTGACCAGTTGATAACTTATTTGGTTACCTCCAACATACATATGATTAAGCCCTCAATAAACAATATATATTTGAAAATTGACCTTACCGTGAGAATAATGTTGCTGCTGCAGAGGTATTTCTCTCTTAATTGGCAAGTTTTTGTTTTCAAGGTATCACAGGGGCTAAACTCTTATATTCTTATATAGTCAATATCATGATACATGTTCCACCGCCATGATCACAAGTTCGTGAATGAGCAACTGGTGCACATGGTTCCGTCCTAGCCCACGAAGAACAACATTATGAGGCTGTGAAGAAGGCCGACATTGAGAGCTAGGTGAAGCACACCACAATGTGATGGCATTGTGATGGATTGAGTAACCCGTGAAGAAGGTCATCCAAAAGAATTTGGTGGTTTTCTTCCTAGGAAATGCAAGAAACTCAAACATGCATGTTCATTCATGGTGGTAAAATAAAATTTGCACAACACTATTTTCTAGCTTATCTGGTACTAATGGGAAGTGTATTATTGAGGAATGCAGATCATTTTATCCCTGCTGCTAGATTTTTCTACCATGTGATCAGTGAAACCAAGGTATATATGATTAAAAATGTTTTATAATGTGAAACTTCTCCAGATGTATAACTTGAGTATATATGTACTTATGGATAGAACAATGGTCATTGAATCAAAGGAATCATATCACAATGTGTAATATCTGCGATGAACTGTCATTTTGTATATATACGGTTATAATGAGACATTCGTAAGATTTTTGGTGCAGTGTTGAATATAAACTCCTCAAATCGGTGTGGTCTAACATAATATAAACATCTATTTCAAGTGTTCTTTGAGCGTGTGTTGCTAATTAATTACTGTAAGATATAATTCAACCATGGGGTTTTTGGTTCTGATATTTAATTCTAGGGAAATTCTAAAGCTAAAAATACCAAATAAAATAAATGTAGCCCGTGCGGATGCACGGGTTGATGACTAGTATGCTTAGTTTGTCATGCAATTCCTTGTGGTGAGTGCATCAAGCTCGCAAACATGCCTACATATTTCTGATTTTGCCATGTCCAGTTTTCTGCCAAGTCTGAATCTGTTAACGAAACTTGCTATGTTTACATGGGTGCCATCATATCTTATGATCCTTTTTGGCTTATGGTCAGTAAGAGACTTTTGTTAAATGTTTTGAGTAGTTTCATGCCATGCCTTGCTTTGTTATGTCCTGTTCCTGTAGCATGTTGTTATATTTCTCTAAACATTGCCTCCTGATGTTAATTCCTGACATGTTAGTGTTTTCACTAAGTCTGTAAAGCTGTTATCTTTTGCACTTTTGCCATGCTTGTTTGAACCTGCTATTATGTGATTTAGCCGTAGCTCAGTGTTCATATTTTGTCAAGCATCTTGAGTAGATCACTGCCATGTGCTTTGTTGCTATGTTAGAGTGCAGTAGCATAGTTTCTTGGTGTATTTTAGATGGCATCGTGCTGTTAATCGCAGAATCATGCCATTATTGTTTTGCTTGCCATTTGCAAACCGTGCATCCGATTCCGGTGATCTTTATATCGATTTCGACCGAAATCAACTCATCTTTCCAGCGGCACTCTTAGTTTGCCAAGATGAGGTTTGGTTCAATCTTTTCCTTCCGGAGCACGCATATGCATTGCATATTACATCCCGCATATCATGCCATGTTTTGTATCATGTTGCTTGTGCATTGCACCGTGGTTGATTGTGTTTCCCTTGCTTGTGTTCGTGCTTTGGGTAGAGCCGGGAGACGAGTACATGATCGAGGAAACCGTTGAGTACGCTTACGAGGATCAAGCTTACGTCAACGCGGAGAACTTTGCAGGCAAGATGACCATACCCTCGAAATCACTTCTATCTTTGCTTGCTAGTTGCTCGCTCTATTGCTATGCCTATGCCGCGATACCTACCACATGCTTATCATGCCTCCCATATTGCCATGTCAAGCCTCTAACCCACCTTGTCCTAGCAAACCATTGTTTGGCTATGTTACCGCTTTGCTCAGCCCCTCTTATAGCGTTGCTAGTTGCAGGTGAAGTTTGGAGTTTGTTCCTTGTTGGAACATGATCATTGTTGGGATATCATTATTATATCTTGTTTACTTTAATGCACCTATATACTTGGTAAAGGGTGGAAGGCTCGGCCTTATGCCTGGTGTTCTGTTCCACTCTTGCCGCTCTAGTTTCCGTCATACCGGTGTTATGTTCCTTGATTTTGAGTTCCTTACGCGGTTGGGTTATAATGGGAACCCCTTGACAGTTTGCTTTGAATAAAACTCCTCCAGCAAGGCCCAACCTCGGTTTTACCATTTGCCACCTAGCCTTTTTCCCTTGGGTTTCGCGGACTCAAGGGTCATCTTTATTTTAAACCCCCGGGCCAGTGCTCCTCTGAGTGTTGGTCCAAACTAGAGCCCCTTGCAGCGCCACCTCGGGGAAACTCGAGGGTTGGTTTTAGTTGTACGGATTGCTTATCTGGTGTGCCCTGAGAACGAGATATGTGCAGCTCCTATCGGTATTTGTCGGCACATTCGGGTGGCTTTGCTGGTCTTGTTTTACCATTGTCGAGATGTCTTGTAACCGGGATTCCGAGTCTGATCGGGCCTTCCTGGGAGAAGGAATATCCTTCGTTGACCGTGAGAGCTTGTGATGGGCTAAGTTGGGACACCCCCGCAGGGTTTTGAACTTTCGAAAGCCGTGCCCGCGGTTATGGGCAGATGGGAATTTGTTAATATCCGGTTGTAGAAAACCTGACACTTAACTTAATTAAAATGCATCAACCGCGTGTGTAGCCATGATGGTCTCTTTTCGGCGGAGTCCGGGAAGAGAACACGGTCTCGTGTTATGCTTGAACGTAAGTAGTTCTAGGATCACTTCTTGATCATAGATTATCGACCGTGCCTTGCTCCTCTTCTCGCTCTCATTTGCGTAAGTTAGCCACCATATATGCTAGAGCTTGCTGCAGCTCCACCTCACTACCATTGCCTACCCATAAGCTTAAATAGTCTTGATCGCGGGGGTTTGAGATTGCTGAGTCCCCGTGACTCACAGATTACTTCCAAAACCAGATGCAGGTGCCGATGATGCCATTCTAGGGGATGCGACCGAACTCAAGTGGGAGTTCGACGAGGATTCATGACGTTACTATGTTTCCTTTCCAGACGATCAGTAGTGGAGCCCAGTTGGCGCGATCGGGGATCTATCACATTTGGGGTTGTCTTTATTTTGGTTCCGTAGTCGGACCTTGATTGCATCCTGGATGATATAATGCTATATTTATGTATTGTGTGAAGTGGCGATTGTAAGCCAACTCTTTATCTCTTTCTGATTCAGTACATGGGATGTGTAAAGATTACCCCTCTTGCGACATGCCTACAATGCGGTTATGCCTCTAAGTCGTGCTCCGACACGTGGGAGATATAGCCGCATCGTGGGTGCTACAAGTTGGTAATCAGAGCCTTCCCCGACTTAGGAGCCCCTGCTTGATTGAATCGCTAGCGTTGTTGAGTCTAGAAAAATGTTTTGAGTCTTATAGGATTATATATATATATATATATATATATATATATATATATATATCGGAGAGTAGGATTCTTTTTACTCCTCAGTCCCTTCGTCGCTCTGGTGAGGCCTCCTGACGTAGAGTTTTGACTCTTCTCTTCTCAAATTTTCACTAATTTTTTTTAGGATCACGCGGGTATCTTGGAATTGTTCCAATGGTTTTGTGACGAGAACATTGTTCTTGGAGCCTCCTGACATTTAGGGGTTGTGGCAGTGTCCCGGGGAGTTGAGCTCCGAGGTGTTGTCGTCACAATTTTATCGTTTCAGTTCCAGAATACCTGAGATATTATGCTTCCCCTATATCCCCAACACCTGATTGCATAACCAGAAAGTTTCGGGAGTTTCATAGGTGGGAATTCATGTAGCTCTAGTATTTCTTCTGCAGATATTTGGTTTGTGATTGGGTAATCCTTACCAAGTATTTGTTCATGTCCGTACCTTGTTGTTTTATTCATCTACCTCTATCTAAGTGGCTTCTTAATTTATGGAAGTGTGATCATTTACTTTGGAATTCATTCGTTCATTCTTGTTCGAATGTTAAGGCTATATGTTGCAATTTCGATCCATTTGATTCAGCTTGAATATATGTCTGTCAAGATGCTAACGGATGTCACCCTCTCCAGGATGGCTCCTCCAATGCGTCAGAATCCGGAACCTCCGCCACCACCTCCACCTCCGGAGGCATGGCAAGCTGTGATGGCCGCTACCAACGCCAACACACATATGCTTTTGCAAATCTTACAAGAGCGCAACCAAGGAAATCAAGGCCATGACAACAATCAAGTTCAGTTTTCTATCCTCAACTAGTTCCTCGCAAACCAGCCGAAGTCTTTCAGTAACTGTGTCGAGGCCACAGACGCTGATGATTGGCTCGTGGATATCTGCAAACATTTTGAGTGTAGCAACGTCAGGCCTGAGGACTTTGTCAAGTTTGCTTCGTTCCAACTCAAAGACCAAGCTGCTGAGTGGTATCAACAATATAAAGACTCCAGAGGAGGTCGTGTGATTACCTGGGATGATTTCCGCCGAGACTTCAAAGCTCACCACATTCCTCAAAGTGTTGTTGAGAGTAAGCGTGAGGAGTTCCGCAATCTGAAGCAAGGCAGTATGTCTGTTTACAAATATAACATCCTGTTCCAGAGGCTTGCTCGCTTCGCCAAACAAGACATCCCTGATGAGAAGAGCATGATTTATCAATTCAGAGGTGGTCTCAGAGAAGATCTGCAACTAGCTCTCGTGCTTTTTGAGCCAAAACAGTATGATGAGTTCTACAACATGGCACTAAAGCAAGAGGCTGCTCAGCTAAAGTGCGATGCTTCTAAGAAGAGAGTCAGGGATGCAACTCCTTCTTCTTCTTCTTCTACTCAAGTGGCAGCTAAGCAGCAAAAGTACTGGTTGCCTCCTCCTCCTCCATTCCGCCAGCCTTATCAGCAGAAGAGTAAAGGTGGCAATGGATCTTCCCACCCACCCAACCCAGGCTTTCAGAACAAACCACAGTCTCATGCTCAAAGGTCAAGTGCTCCTTATCACCGTCCGCTCTCAGAGGTTACGTGCAACAAGTGTCAGCAGAAGGGTCACTATGCGAACAAATGCTTCAACCAGAGGCACCTTCCGCCTCCTCCTCCTATGAGATCTGCTAGCAATGCAGTGGTCAAGCATAATCCCAAGTTTGCAAAGGTCAACATGATGAACGCAGCTCAGGCAGAGGACTCTTCATAAGTGATCATGGGTAACCTTCCTGTTAACGATATTCCTGCAAAAGTCCTTTTTGATACTGGTGCATCACATTCTTTCATTTCAAGACCTTTTGTGGCTATGCATGATTTGGTTACTCAAGTATTGTCGAGACCTCTGTCTATTGTTTCTCTGGCCCGACAAATGACTTCTTGAGTATTCGTTCCGGATGTGTCTATCAAGATGGGCGACTATAAGTTTCTGTCTTCTCCTATTGTTCTTGGTGACTCGGATATTGATCTTATTCTCGGAATGGACTGGCTTTCTAAGAACAAGGCTCAGCTTGAGTGTGCTGCCAGGCAGATTCAATTGACACACTCGTCTGAGGATGTGATCATCTATGCCACTCGTGACGATACCATTCAACTGTTTTCTCTCAATGAGAAGGGCGAGCTGAATGCCATCCCTCAGATTCCAGTCGTTTGTGAATATCAAGACGTCTTTCCAGAAGAGCTTCCAGGAATGCCTCCTCACCGGCCAGTTGAATTCGTCATTGATCTTGAGCCTGGCACGAAGCCTGTTTGCAAACATCCTTACAAGCTTGGACTAGAAGAGTTGAAGGAGCTGAAGAAACAACTCGATATACAAGTGCGCATGGGTCTCATTCGACCAAGTTCTTCTCCTTGGGGTTGTGGTGTTCTTTTTGTCAAGAAGAAAGATGGCACGGACCAACTTTGTGTCGACTACCGTCCATTGAACAAGAAGACCATAAAGAACAAGTACCCACTTCCCAACATCAATGAGCTTTTTGAACAACTCAAGGGTGCTCAAGTATTCTCCAAGCTTGACCTCTGTATGGGCTATCATCAGATTCGCATTCGCGAACAAGACATCCCCAAGACAGCATTCAGAACAAGCTATGGTTCCTACGAATACACTGTCATGTCTTTCGGCCTTGTCAACGTTCCTCCAACATTCTCTCGCATGATGAACTTCATCTTCAACCCCTACACAAATGACTTCGTCTTGGTCTATCTCGATGACATTTTGGTATTTTCCAAGAACAAGGAGGATCATGCCAAGCATTTGAGATTGGTGCTGGACAAACTCAGAGAACATCAGTTCTATGCGAAGTTTTCAAAGTGCGAGTTTTGGCTCGATGAGGTTCTCTACCTTGGGCATATCATCTCCACCAAGGGCATAGCTGTTTCCTTGGGCTCGCAAGCTATTGTCTATGATTCCTTGAGAATTTCTCTAAGATCGTGAAGCCTCTTTCCAGCCTGCTCCAGAAGCATGTGAAGTATGTCTGGACGCCTGAATGTGACATCGCTTTCAACACCCTCAAAGAGAAGTTAGTCACAGCTCCAGTTCTGACTCCTCCTGATGAATCCAAACCATTTGAGGATTTCTGTGATGCTTCCCTGCAAGGTCTCGGTGCTGTGTTAATGCAAGAGAAGAAAGTTGTGGCCTATATCTCTCGCCAGTTGAAGCCCAACAAAAAGAACTACCCCACTCATGACCTCGAGTTGGCGGCAATTGTCCATGCTCTGTTAACATGGAGACATCTCTTGTTGGGAAGGAAAGTGGCCATCTTCACTGATCATAAGAGCCTCAAGTACATCTTCACTCAGCCCAACCTCAACCTTAGGCAGACTCGTTGGGTCGAGATGATTCAAGAGTATAACCCAAGTATTGAATATACTCCAGTCAAGCCCAATGTCATTGCTGACGCTTTGAGCAGGAAGGCTTACTGCAACAGTTTGATTCTCAAGCCCTTCCAACCGGATCTTTGTGAAGCTTTCCGCAAACTTAATCTCCAAGTTGTTCCTCAAGGATTCCTTGCCAACCTCCAAGTCTCTCCTACTTTGGAAGATCAGATTCGTGAGGCTCAACTTCTTGATGCAATGGTGAAGAAGGTGAGGAATGGGATTGCCAAGAGCCAACCCAAGTACAAGTGCTATCGCCTTGATGACAAAGATACTCTTTTCTTTGAGGATCGAATTGTTGTTCCTAAAGGTGACCTTTGTAAAGTCATTATGAACGAGGCTCACAATTCACTCCTATCTATTCATCCTGGAAGTACAAAGATGTACCATGACCTCAAGTAGCCGTATTGGTGGACTCGAATGAAGCGCGAGATTGCTCAGTTCGTGAATGAATGTGATGTCTGCATAAGAGTGAAAGCAGAACACCAACGGCCAGCTAGTCTTCTCCAACCTCTTGCCATTACAGAATGGAAGTTTGACCATATTGAGATGGACTTCGTGACTGGATTTCCCAAGTCCAAGCATGGCAATGATGCTATCTTTGTTGTCATCGACAAGCTTACTAAAGTGGCTCATTTTCTTTCTATCAAAGAATCTATCACAGCAGCTCAGTTGGCAGAGCTATATACCTCCAGGATTGTCTCCTTGCACGACATTCCACAGTTGATATATTCAGATCATGGAAGCATCTTTACTTCTAAGTTCTGGGAGTCCTTCCAAAAGGCCATGGGCACCAACATTCAGTTCAGCACAGCCTTCCATCCTCAAACTAGTGGACAAGTCGAGCGAGTAAATCAAATTCTTGAAGATATGCTCAGGGCCTGTGTCATTTCCTTCGGTATGAAGTGGGAAGATTGTCTTCCATATGCCGAGTTCTCCTACAACAACAGCTTCCAAGCGAGTTCGGGCAAGGCCCCATTCGAGATTCTCTATGGCAGAAAGTGCCATACTCCTCTTAATTGGTCAGAGACTGGTGAACGCCAACTTCTTGGCAATGACTTGATCACAGAGGCTGAAGAAATGTGCAAAGTCATTCGTGAAAATCTCAAAGCCACGCAATCGCGCCAGAAGAGTTACTATGATAGCAAGCATCGTGACTTGGCTTTCGAGATAGGAGACCATGTCTACCTCCGCGTCTCTCCAATGAAAGGCACTCGTCGCTTCGGTATCAAAGGGAAGCTTGCCCCTAGATACATGGGTCCTTTCAAGATCATTGGCAAAAGAGGCAACATCGCCTATCAACTTGAGCTTCCACCCAACTTTGCAAATGTTCACGACATGTTTCACATGTCTCAGCTTCGCAAGTGTTTCAAGACTCCTGACTGCACCATCAACTTTGAAGAGATTGATCTCCAAGAAGACCTGTCTTATTGCTACCTCTTTTAGCACCGCGTTGGTTTTCCCCGAAGAGGAAGGGATAATGCAGCAAAGTAGCGTAAGTATTTCCCTTAGTTTTTGAGAACCATGGTATCAATCCAGTAGGAGGCTACGCACGAGTCCCTCGCACCTGCACAAAACAAATAAATCCTCGCAACCAACGCAAATAGGGGTTGTCAATCCCTATAGGGCCACTTACGAGAGTGAGATCTGATAGATATGATAAGATAATATTTTTGGTATTTTATGATAAAGATGCAAAGTAAAATAAAGGCAAAGTAAATAGCAAAATAAATAACTAAGTAGTAGGAGATTGATATGATAAAGATAGACCCGGGGGCCATAGGTTTCAGTAGTGGCTTCTCTCGAGAGCATAAGTATTCTACGGTGGGTGAACAAATTACTGTTGAGCAATTGACAGAACTGAGCATAGTTATGAGAATATCTAGGTATGATCATGTATATAGGCATCACGTCCAAGACAAGTAGACCGACTCCTGCCTGCATCTACTACTATTAATCCACTCATCGACCACTATCCAGCATGCATCTAGAGTATTAAGTTAAAAACAGAGTAACACCTTAAGCAAGATGACATGATGTAGAGGGATAGACTCATGCAATATGAAGAAAACCCCATCTTGTTATCCTCGATGGCAAAAATACAATACGTGCCTTGCTGCCCTTACTGTCACCGGGAAAGGACACCGCAAGATTGAACCCATAGCTAAGCACTTCTCCCATTGCAAGAAAGATCAATCTAGTAGGCCAAACCAAACTGATAATTCGAAGAGACTTGCAAAGATAACCAATCATACATAAAAGAATTCAGAGAAGATTCAAATATTATTCATAGATAGACTTGATCATAAACCCAAAATTCATCGGTCTCAACAAACACACCGCAAAAAGAAGATTACATCGAATAGATCTCCACAAGAGAGGGGGAGAACATTGTATTGAGATCCAAAAAGAGAGAAGAAGCCATCTAGCTACTAACTATGGACCCGTAGGTCTGAAGTAAACTACTCACACTTCATCGGAGAGGCTATGGTGTTGATGTAGAAGCCCTTCGTGATCGATGCCCCCTCCGACGGAGCTCCGAAACAGGCCCCAAGATGGGATCTCGTGGATACAGAAAGTTACGGCGGTGGAATTAGGGTTTTGGCTCCGTATCTCATTGTTTGGGGGTACGTGGGTATATATAGGAGGAAGAAGTATGTCGGTGGAGCAATAGGGGGCCCACGAGGGTGGAGGGCGCGCCTGGGGAGGGGGGCAGGCATGCCCCCTACCTCGTGGCCTCCTGTTGATTGGCTTGACGTAGGGTCCAAGTCTCCTGAGTTGTATTCGGTGAGAAAATCACGTTCCCGAAGGTTTCATTCCGTTTGGTCTCCGTTTGATATTCCTTTTCTTCAAAACCCTAAAAAAGGAAAAAAAACAATTCTGGGCTGGGCCTCCAGTTAATAGGTTAGTCCCAAAAATAATATAAAAGTGGATAATAAAGCCCAACAATGTCCAAAACAGTAGATAATATAGCATGGAGAAATCAAAAATTATAGATACGTTGGAGACGTATCAAGCATCCCCAAGCTTAATTCCTGCTCGTCCTTGAGTAGGTAAATGATAAAAACAGAATTTTTGATGCGGAGTGCTACTTGGCATAATTTTAATGCAATTCTTCTTAATTGTGGTATGAATATTCAGATCCGAAAGATTCAAGACAAAAGTTCATATTGACATAGAAAATAATAATACTTCAAGCATACTAACAAAGCAATTATGTCTTCTCAAAATAACATGGCTAAAGAAATTTATCCCTATACAAAATCATATAGTCTGGCTATGCTCTATCTTCACCACACAAAATATTTAAATCATGCACAACCCCGATGACAAGCCAAGCAATTGTTTCATACTTTTGACATTCTCAAAACTTTTTCAATCTTCACGCAATACATGAGTGTGAGCCATGGATATAGCACTATAGGTGGAATAGAGTGGTGGTTGTGGAGAAGACAAAAAGGGGAAGATAGTCTCACATCAACTAGGCGTATCAACGGGCTATGAAGATGCCCATCAATAGATATCAATGTGAGTGAGTAGGGATTGCCATGCAACGGATGCACTAGAGCTATAAGTATATGAAAGCTCAAATAGAACTAAGTGGGTGTGCATACAACTTGCTTGCTCATGAAGACCTAGGGCAATTTCGAGGAAGCCCATCATTGGAATATACAAACCAAGTTCTATAATGAAAAATTCCCACTAGTATATGAAAGTGATAACATGAGACTCTCTACTATTAAGATCATGGTGCTACTTCGAAGCACAAGTGTGGTAAAAGGATAGTAACATTGCCCCTTCTCTCTTTTTCTCTCATTTTTTTCTTTTTTCTTTCTCTTTTTTTATTTGGGCCTTTTCTCTTTTTTATGGCCTCTTTTCTTTCTCTTTTTTATTTTTCGTCCGGAGTCTCATCCCGACTTGTGGGGGAATCATAGTCTCCATCATCCTTTCCTCACTGGGACAATGCTCTAATAATGATGACCATCACACTTTTATTTTTATTACAACTAAATAATTACAACTCGATACTTAGAACAAGATATGACTCTATATGAATGCCTTTGGCGGTGTACCGGGATATGCAATGATGCATGAGTGACAAGTATGATAGAATTATGAACGGTGGCTTTGCCACAAATACTATGTCAACTACATGATCATGCTAAGCAATATGACAATGATGGAGTGTGTCATAAACGGAACGGTGGAAAGTTGCATGGCAATATATCTTGGAATGGCTATGGAAATGCCATAATAGGTAGGTATGGTGGCTGTTTTGAGGAAGGTATATGGTGGGTGTATGATATCGGCAAAAGGTGCGCGATATTAGAGAGGCTAGCAAAGGTGGAAGGGTCAGAGTGCGTACAATCCATGGACTCAACATTAGTCATAAAGAACTCATATACTTATTGCAAAAATCTACAAGTTATCAAAGCAAAGTATTATGCGCATGCTCCTAGGGGGATAGATTGGTAGGAAAAGACCATCGCTCGTCCCCGACCGCCACTCATAAGGAAGATAACAAGTAAATAAATCATGCTCTGACTTCATCACATAAGGGTTCACCATACGTGCATGCTACAGGAATCACAAGCATCAACACAAGTATTTCTCAAATTCACAACTACTCAACTATCACAACTTTAATATCACCATCTCCATATCTCAAAACAATTATCAAGTATCAAACTTATCATAGTATTCAACACACTCATAAGAGAATTTTTATTATTTATCTTGCATACCAAGCATATCATGATTTTAAGCAAATTACCATGCTATTAAGACTCTCAAAATAATCTAAGTGAAGCATGAGAGATCAATAGTTTCTATAAAACAAATCCACCACCGTGCTCTAAAAGATATAAGTGAAGCACTAGAGCAAAATTATATAACTCAAAAGATATAAGCGAAGCACATAGAGTATTCTAACAAATTCCAAATCATGTATGGATCTCTCAAAATGTGTGTACAGAAAGGATGATTGTGTTAAACTAACAAATAAAGACTCAAATAATACAAGACGCTCCAAGCAAAACACATATCATGTGGTAAATAAAAATATAGCTCCAAGTAAAGTTACCGATAGAAGTAGACAAAAGAGGGGATGCCTTCCGGGGCATCCCAAAGCTTTGGCTTTTAGTTGTCCTTATATTATCTTGGGGTGCCATGGGCATCCCCAAGCTTAGGCTCTTGCCACTCCTTGTTCCATAATCCATCAAATCTTTACCCAAAACTTGAAAACTTCACAACACAAACTTAAGGTAGAAAATCTCGTGAGTTCCGTTAGCGAAAGAAAACAAAAGACCACTTCAAGGTACTGTAATGAACTCATTCTTTATTTATATGGGTGTTATACCTACTGTATTCCAACTTCTCTATGGTTTATAAACTAATTTACTAGCCATAGATTCATCAAAATAAGCAAACAACACACGAAAAACAGAATCTGTCAAAAACAGAACAGTCTGTAGTAATCTGTAGCTAGCGCAAGATATGGAACCCAAAAAATTCTAAAATAAATTTCTGGACGTGAGGAATTTATCTATTAATCATCTGAAAAAATAATTAACTAAATAGCACTTTCCAAATAAAAATTACAGCAGTTCTCGTGAGCGCTAAAGTTTCTGTTTTTTTACAGCAAGTTCAACAAGACTTTCCCCAAGTCTTCCCAACGGTTCTACTTGGCACAAACACTAATTAAACACACAAAAAACACAACCAAAACAAAGGCTAAATAATTTATTTATTACTAAACAGGAGGAAAAATCAAGGAACAAAAATAAAATTAGGTTGCCTCCCAACAAGCGCTATCGTTTAATGCCCCTAGCTAGGCATAACAAGCAAGAATAGATCTAGGTATTGCCATCTTTGGTAGGCAATCCATAAGTGGCTCTCATAATAGATTCATAAGGTAATTTAATTTTCTTTCTAGGAAAGTGTTCCATGCCTTTCCTTAACGGAAATTGGAATCTAATATTTCCTTCCTTCATATCAATAATTGCACCAATCGTTCTAAGGAAAGGTCTACCAAGAATAATAGGACATGAAGGATTGCAATCTATGTCAAGAACAATAAAATTTACGGGCACATAATTCCTATTTGCAACAATAAGAACATCATTAATTCTTCCCATAGGTTTCTTAATAGTGGAATCCGCAAGGTGCAAGTTTAGAGAGCAATCATCAAAATCACGGAAACCTAACAAATCACACATAGTCTTTGGAATCGTGGAAACACTAGCACCCAAATCACATAAAGCATAGCATTCACGATCTTTAATTTTAATTTTAATAGTTGGTTCCCACTCATCATAAAGTTTTCCTGGGATATAAACTTCCAATTCAGGTTTTTCTTCATAAGATTGCATCAAGGCATCAATGATATGTTTACTAAACGCTTTATTTTGACTATAAGCATGAGGAGAATTTAGCACGGATTGCAACAAGGAAATACAATCAATCAAAGAGCAATTTTCATAGTTAAATTCCTTGAAATCCATAATGGTGGGTTTAGCAACATTTAGGGTTTTAATTTCTTCAATCCCACTTTTATCAAATTTAGCATCAAGATCAAAAGATTCAGAATTCTTGGAACGCCTTCTAGGTAAAGGTGGATCATATTCAGTCCCATCATTATCAAGATTCATATTGCAAAACAAAGATTTAATAGGGGACACATCAATAACTTTTAGATCTTCATCATTATTTTCATAGCAACTCGGTTTAGCGGCCATCTTATTAACTAAGGTAGCCTGCTTATCCGAAATTTCAGCAATTAATTTCTCAAGATGAGCAAGTTGGGACTTTAAACCATCGAATTCTTTAGACATATCATCAAGCTCTTTATTCATAAAACTCATAAATTTTTTCTGTTCTTTAAGCTCATTTCTGAAGAAACTATTATGTTCAAATTGCAAAACCATGAAACTCCTAACATTGCTTTCGATCTCTTCTAATCTTTTAAGGTGAAGGTCACCAAATTTAGTATTATCTTGAGCCATCGCGACGAACAAGCAAACTAACACACAAGCAAACAAAAAGCAAGCGGACAAAAAGGGCAAATAGAGAAAGAGAGGGAGGATAAAGAGAGAGAGGGGGCGAATAAAACGGCAAGGGTGAATTGGGGGGAGAAGAAAATGAGAGGCAAATGGCAAATAATGTAATGCGGGAGATAAGGGTATGTGATGGGTACTTGGTATGTTGACTTTTGCGTAGACCTCCCCGGCAACGGCGCCAAATATCCTTCTTGCTACCTCTTTTAGCACTGCGTAAGTATTTCCGCCAGTTTTTGAGAACCAAGGTATCAATCCAGTAGGAGGCTATGCGCGAGTCCCTCGCACCTGCACAAAACAAATAAATCCTCGCAACCAACGCAAATAGGGGTTGTCAATCCCTATAGGGCCACTTACGAGAGTGAGATCTGATAGATATGATAAGATAATATTTTTGGTATTTTTATGATAAAGATGCAAAGTAAAATAAAGGCAAAGTAAATAGCAAAGTAAATAACTAAGTAGTAGGAGATTGATATGATAAAGATAGACCTGGGGGCCATAGGTTTCACTAGTGGCTTCTCTCGAGAGCATAAGTATTCTACAGTGGGTGAACAAATTACTGTTGAGCAATTGACAGAATTGAGCATAGTTATGAGAATATCTAGGTATGATCATGTATATAGGCATCATGTCCGAGACAAGTAGACCGACTCCTGCCTGCATCTACTACTATTACTCCACTCATCGACCGCTATCCAGCATGCATCTAGAGTATTAAGTTAAAAACAGAGTAACGCCTTAAGCAAGATGACATGATGTAGAGGGATAGACTCATGCAATATGAAGAAAACCCCATCTTTTTATCCTCGATGGCAACAATACAATACATGCCTTGCTGCCCTTACTGTCACCGGGAAAGGACACCGCAAGATTGAACCCAAAGCTAAGCACTTCTCCCATTGCAAGAAAGATCAATCTAGTAGGCCAAACCAAAACTGATAATTCGAAGAGACTTGCAAAGATAACCAATCATACATAAAAGAATTTAGAGAAGATTTAAATATTATTCATAGATAGACTTGATCATAAACCCACAATTCATCGGTCTCAACAAACACACCGCAAAAAAAAGGTTACATCGAATAGATCTCCACTAGAGAGGGGGAGAACATTGTATTGAGATCCAAAAAGAGAGAAGAAGCCATCTAGCTACTAACTATGGACCCGTAGGTCTGAAGTAAACTACTCACACTTCATCGGAGAGGCTATAGTGTTGATGTAGAAGCCCTCCGTGATCGATGCCCCCTCCGGCGGAGCTTCGAAACAGGCCCCAAGATGGGATCTCGTGGATATAGAAAGTTACGATGGTGGAATTAGGGTTTTGGCTCCGTATCTGATCATTTGGGGGTACGTGGGTATATATAGGAGGAAGAAGTACGTCGGTGGAGTAACAGGGGGCCCACGAGGGTGGAGGGCGCGCCTGGGGGGGGGGGCAGGCACGGCCCCTACCTCATGGCCTCCTGTTGATTTGCTTGACGTAGGGTCCAAGTCTCCTGAGTTGTATTCGGTGAGAAAATCACGTTCCCGAAGGTTTCATTCCGTTTGGACTCCATTTGATATTTCTTTTCTTCGAAACCCTAAAACAGGCAAAAAACAACAATCTGGGCTGGGCCTCCGGTTAATAGGTTAGTCCCAAAAATAATATAAAAGTGGATAATAAAGCCCAATAATGTCCAAGACAGTAGATAATATAGCATCGAGCAATCAAAAATTATAAATACGTTGGAGACATATCACTTATCATGAGCATCCCGTTGCTATTCTTGAAGAAACTGAGCGCAAGACTCACAACAAGTCTATCAAATTCCTGAAAGTGAAGTGGTCACATCATTCCGACCGAGAGGCCACCTGGGAACGCGAGGACCACCTCCGTTCCGAATACCCGGAGTTTTTCCAGTCCTAGATCTCGGGACGAGATCCTTTTGTAGTGGAGTGTTGTAACACCCCGGATGTAATTTGCCATATTTGTATTCCAACTCTTGCCATTTTCAGCTCTAAGTTATGATATTCCCTCGTGGTTGGGTTTTGTCTTCATTTTGCTTTTTGTTCATGTCATGCATCTCATATCATGTCATCATGTGCATCGCATTTGCATACGTGTTCGTCTCATGCATCTGAGCATTTTCCCCGTTGTCCGTTTTGCATTCCGGCACTCCTACGTCCTCCGGCGCCCCCTTTTGCCTCTTTTCGTGCGCGAGTGTTAAACATTCTCGGGTTGGACCGAGACTTGCCAAGCGGCCTTGGTACACCACCGGTAGACCGCCTGTCAAGTTTTGTGCCATTTGGAGTTCGTTTGATACTCCGATACGTCTCCAACGTATCTACTTTTCCAAACACTTTTGCCCTTGTTTTGGACTCTAACTTGTATGATTTGAATGGTACTAACCCGGACTGACGCTGTTTTTAGTAGAATTGCCATGATGTTGTTTTATGTGCAGAAAACAAAAGTTCTCGGAATGACCTGAAACTCCATGGAATATCTTACAATAAATAATAAAAAATCCTCGCCAAAGATGAAGACCAGGGGGCCCACACCCTTCTCACGAGGGTGGGGGGCGCCCCCCCTAGGGCGCGCCCCCTACCTCATGGGCCCCCTGGAGACCCCCCGACTACAACTCCAACTCTATATAACTGCTTTCAGGGATAAAAAAATAAGAGAGAAGAAATCATCGCATTTTACGATACGGAGCCGCCGCCAAGCCCTAAAACCTCTCGGGAGGGCTGATCTGGAGTCCGTTCGGGGCTCCGGAGAGGGGGATTCGTCGCCGTAGTCATCATCGACCATCCTCCATCACCAATTTCATGATGCTCACCGCCATGCGTGAGTAATTCCATCGCAGGCTTGCTGGACGGTGATGGGTTGGATGAGATTCACCATGTAATCGAGTTAGTTTTGTTAGGGTTTGATCCCTAGTATCCACTATGTTCTGAGATTGATGTTGCTATGACTTTGCTATGCTTAATGCTTGTCACTAGGGCCCGAGTGCCATGATTTCAGATCTGAACCTATTATGTTTTCATCAATATATGAGAGTTCTAGATCCTATCTTGCAATACTATAGTCACCTATTATGTGTTATGATCCGTTAACCCCGAAGTGACAATAATCGGGATACTTACTGGTGATGACCGTAGTTTGAGGAGTTCATGTATTCACTATGTGCTAATGCTTTGTTCCGGTTCTCTATTAAAAGGAGACCTTAATATCCCTTAGTTTCCATTAGGACCCCGCTGCCACAGGAGGGTAGGACAAAAGATGTCATGCAAGTTCTTTTCCATAAGCACATATGACTATATTCGGAATACATGCCTACATTACATTGACGAATTGGAGCTAGTTCCGTGTCACCCTATGTTATGACTGTTACATGATGAACCGCATCCGGCATAATTATCCATCATTGATCCGATGCCTACGAGCTTTCCATATACTGGTTTACGCTTATTTACTTTCCCGTTGCTATTGTTATAATCAGTACAAAACACCAAAAACATTACTTTGATTTCAATACTCTTTTGTTACCGTTACCATCACTATCATATTACTTTGCTACTAAACACTTTGATGCAGATAGTAAGTTTCCAGGTGTGGTTGAATTGACAACTCAGCTGCTAATACTTGATAATATTCTTTGGCTCCCCTTGTGTCGAATCAATAAATTTGGGTTGAATACTCTACCCTCGCAAGCTATTGCGATCCCCTATACTTGTGGGTTATCAAGACAAATTTCTGGCGCCGTTGCCGGGGAGCATAGCTCTATTCTTTGAGTCACTTGGGATTTATATCTGCTGGACACTATGAAGAACTTGAGAGATCCAAAAACCAAGATCTATCCCTCAACTACGAGGGGAGGTAAGGAACTACCATCTAGCTCTGCACTTGATTCACCTTCTGTTATGAGTAAGCTTGCGACACCTACACCTGCTTCTGCTATTCGTTCTGATATGTCGCATGTTATTGATGATGCTACTTCTGCTATGCATGATACTTATGATGAAACTACCTCTATGCCTGATACTACTATGCCACTTAGTGATTTTCTCGAAGAACGACTTGCTAGGGCTAGAGAGATTGAAAATATATAATCTGATTATGAAGATGAAAGTGACGATGAAGAATCACTTGTTATTCCTGAGGGTTATTTATTTGATCAAGATGCTTCTTTAACTATTTTAGCTTGCAAAGATAGATATGAACTCAAAAGGTTTTTAGCTAAATGGAATAATCAATCTCCAAATGCTAGGATGAGACCTGACCCTGCTTTTGCTACTTCACCTATATGTGTTGCTGATAAGGATTATGAATTCTCTATTGATCCTGATATAATTACTTTGGTTGAATCTGATCCTTTTCATGGCTATGAATCTGAAACTGTTGTAGCACATCTTACTAAATTAAATGATATAGCCACCCTGTTCACTAATGATGAGGGATCTCGCTACTTTTATATCCTTCAAATATTTCCGTTCTCATTAAAGGGTGATGCTAAGATATGGTTTAATTCTCTTGATCCTGGTTGTGTGCGTAGTCCCCAGGATATGATTTATTACTTCTCTACTAAATATTTCCCTGCTCATAAGAAACAAGCTGCTTTAAAGGAAATATACAACTTTGTGCAAATTAAAGAAGAGAGCCTCCCACAAGCTTGGGGGAGGCTTCTCAAGTTACTTAATGCTTTGCCTGATCATCCTCTTAAGAAAAATGAAATACTTGATATCTTTTATAATGGACTAACACTACAAAAAAAGACACATCCGTGACATTTTGGGCCGAACAAATTTTTTTCTGTCATACATATGACACTTCTATGAGGATAATTGTGACAAAACCCGGTATCATCATAGATGTGGTGGGATCCTACTTCTATGACAAAAAATCATGACAGAAAATGGGCTTTTCGTCCTGGGCGGGCCGGAGACGCAACTGCATGACATTCTTTGGGCCGTCCATGACGGAAAAAACCATGGTAGAAGCGAGGGGGAGGAAAATTTTGGGGAGTTCCCGGTTACGGTGGGAGGTCGGGGGCCAAGCGATGCGCGTTTCTCTCGTACACGTACGCGCGTCTGTGCGAGGCGTTGGCTCTAACTGAACCCGAGCGAGGCGTTGGGCTCTAACTGAACCCGAGCGATTGCACTGCAGGCTACGCGTTACTGAACCCAAGCGATCGATCGATGGCTGTTAACTGAACCCGATCGAGCGATTCCTTGGCTACTACTGCTAACTGAAGCCGATCGATGGGATGAACAGTGAGCATTGCGGGGGGGGGGGGGATTGGATGAACAGTGAGTGGTAGCGTTGCCTCTGGATGAATAGGACCCCGTGGTGTGGTGGAGGGCTGGATGAACAGTAGACGGTGGAGGGGAGCCCGTGGAGGGGTGGATGAACATGACCCCGTGGTGTGGAGGGCAGGATGAACAGTAGACGGTGGAGGGGTGCCCGCGGAGGGGTCGTTGAACAGGACCCCGTGGTGTGGAGGGCTGGATGAACAGTAGATGGTGGAGGGGTGGTTGAACAGTAGCCGGTGGAGTAGCGCGCGGTGGAGGCTGGATGAAAAGGAGCCCGTGGAGGCTGGAGGAGGTCGATGGTGGATGAACAGTAGCTCGTGGAGGCTGGAGGGGGTCGACGGTGGAGATGAACAGTATCCCGTGGAGTCCGTTTTGCGGTACGCCACACCCCTCCCGATGAACAGGACCCCCGTTTCGACCGTAGCGCTCCAACACAAGTCCGTTTCCTCCGTTTTGCGGTATGCCACACCCCTCCCGATCAACAGGACCCCTGTTTCGACCATAGGAGGTCTGTTTCCTCCGTTTTGTGGTACGCCACACCCCTCCCGATCAACAGGACCCCCGTTTCGACCGTAGGAGGTCCGTTTCCTCCGTTTTGCGGTACGCCACACCCCTCCCAATCAACATGACCCCCGTTTCGACCATAGGAGGTCCGTTTCCTCCGTTGTGCGGTACGCCAGACCTCGTTTCCATCGCCCCTTCCGTCCAAGCCCTCCCGATGAACACGACCACACATTCCGTTCCGACCCAGCCGCGTTGCCTCCCGATGAACACGACGCATTCCGTTGCCTCCCCATGAACACGACGACGACGATGTTTCTCCGTTCCGACCCAGCCATGTACACGAGCCCTCGCCATACGTATGCGCGAGTAGGCGTTTGAGACCCCGCCCGTATGTACACATACGTGGCCGTATTTTCTTTCTTGCATCCTGGCCGGTGTACGTACATGTACATGCTACATGCGCGCCTCTACTACGACACGTGCACGCCTCTACATCCACCAGTATATATGTACGTACACGTTCGCGACCAGAATGACAACGCTACGTACGCTTCGACCAGGTGGGTCCCGGCTGTCAGGCACTTCCTTGCGTGCGAAGGTGTAGCTGATGGGTCCCAACAGTCAGGGGGAAACGTTTTTTCGCGAAATACAGTGGCCCGTCCGGTGGGTCCCTGCTGTCAGGTGGAGGAACCATTATTTTCCGCGTAATAAGGAGGCACTTCCTTGTTGCCGCCATGGACCCAGCTGTCAGCCTCTCCACGTACAGTCCACGTCCGATGGAAGTCGTTCCTTGACCACGTTGACCACGCCGCACCGAGAGCACCATGGCGGTGGACGACGGCGAGGCCTAGGAAGGGGATGGCGGGGAGCCGGGGAAGGCGCGACAGTGGAAGCCCGCGCGCGCGGAGAGGAGTACGAGGGTTCACTGGTTCGGCTGCGGTGTGAGGCTGCCGTCGCTGCAGGGCCTGGCCAGCGGTGGGAATAGTAGGGGGCGGTGAGACCTCCGCGGCAGCACAGCCGGCCAAGGGAGGCAGGAGCATGCGGCACGACCGGCGCTGCTTTGGGCGGCTGGAGCAAGAAGACCAGAGGTTGAAGAAGCACTACGTCCGTTGGATGGACATCGTACGGTCAATGGAGCTAGAATCGTTCATATTGACTAAGTTGACAAAGCCCTTCGTCCCCGTCAACTTAGTAGGCCCACAAGTCAGCCTCCCACCAAGGTGGGTCCCAGCTAGCCGGGGGAGTATTCATTTTTTGTGCGTAATAAGGAGGCACTTCCGGTAGGTCTGAGCTGACAACGGGGGGAACGTTTATTTTCGTGAAATACGGTGGCCCGTCCGATGGGTCCCAGCAGTCAGGGGGAAATGATTTTTTTTGCAAAATACTGGTGGCCCGTCTGGTGGGTCCCTACTGTCAGGTGGAGGAATAATTATTTTGCATGTAATAAGGAGGCACTTCCTTGCTGCGGCCGTGGACCCAGCTGTCAGCCTCTCCACGTACAGTCCACGTCCGATGGAAGCCGTTCCTTGACCACGTTGACCACGCCGCGCCGAGCGCACCAGGGCGGTGGACGATGGTGAGGCCTAGGAAGGGGACGAAGCGGAGCCGGGGAAGACGCGGCGGTGGATGCCCACGCATAGAGGAGTACGAGGGCACTGGTTCGCTGCGGTGTGAGGCTGCCGTCGCCGCAGAGTAACAGGGTGTGTGGGTGAGTAGAGGGATGGCCTGGCTAGCGGTGGGAGTAGTAGGGGGCAGTGAGGCCTCCGCCGCATCGCAGCCGGCCACGGGAGGCAGGAGCACGAGGCACGACCGCTGGTTTGGGCAGCTGGAGCAAGAAGACCAGAGGTTGAAGAAGCACTACGGCCGTTGGATGGACATCGTACGGTCACTGGAGCTAGAATCGTGCATTATTGACTAAGTTGACAAAGCCCTTCGTCCCCATCAACTTAGTAGGCCCACAAGTCAGCCTGCCGCTATACTGGGTCCTAGCTAACAGGGGGAATATTCATTTTTTTGTGCGTAATAAGGAGGCACTTCCTTGCGTGCGAAGATATAACTGGTGGGTCTGAGATTTCAGCGGCGGTAACGTTTTTTTCGCGAAATACAGGGGCCCTTTCGGTGGGCCCCTAATGTCAGGTGGAGGAATCATTATTTTGCGCGTAATAAGGAGGCATTTCCTTGCGTGCGGCCGTGGACCCAGCTGTCGGCCTCTCCACGTACAGTCCACTTCAGATGCATGTTGGTCGTTGACCATGTTGACCAGGCCGCGCCGAGAGCACTAGGGCGGTGGACGACGGCGAGGCCTAGGAAGGGAACGACACAGAGGCAGGGAAGACTCGGCAGTTGTTTCCCACGCGGAGGGGAGTACGACTGTATGAGGGTTTACTGGTTCGTCTGCCGTCGCCGGAGAATAACAGCAGGTGTGGGTGAGTAGAGGGATGGCTAGGCCAGCGATGGGAGTACAGTGGGGCGGTGAGGTCTGCGCGGCAGCACAGCCGGCCGCGGGGAGGAGGGAGCAGGCAGTCCCGCCGGCGCTTGTTTGAGCAGCTGGAGCAGGAAGAGTAGAGATTGAAGAAGCACGACGGCCGTTGGATGGACATCTAATAGTCACTGCTTGTGCGTCAACCTTTTTTTTAGGAAAGCCTCAAATCTGTGGAAAACAACATACAACCCATCTGTCATTATTTCTAATAATTTTCAGCCCATTTGCTAATTCTTAAGGTTTTTTTTGGAGCCCATATTCTTTTTGTTAGCATTACAGCCCAAATTGTGGCCACGGTTAAAAAATTATACGAAATTCTGCATATTTCGGTGCAGTCCGAACTGTTTTTAATCCCGAAATTTCGACTCACATTCAAACTGATTTTAAAAATAAATGTATATCAATATAAAATCCAACAAATTCTCCACGCATAAAAATTAATGTAATTTAAAATTTTGAAATGAAAAAAAAGATATTTGAAACTAATTGCCGTTTTGATGTGTTTTAAAAATGTACATCCCATTTCTCAGTACTGATGGGCCATTTTCTCGGCCAGCCGAATGAAAGCTCTCCTCGTCTTGAAAGATTTGCAGCCCAACAGGCATGACAAAGCGACTTACTTGGCAAATCACAAAAAAACTGGGTTGTGGCCATGGACCCAGCTGTCAGCCTCTCCACGTACAGTACTCTTCCGATGGAAGTCGTTCCTTGACCACGTTGACCATGCCGTGTGGAGAGCACCACGGCGGTGGACGACGGCGAGGCCTAGGAAGGGGACGACGCAAAGCCGAGGAAGACACGGTAGTGGAAGCCCGTGCGGAGAGGAGTACGAGGGTTCACTGGTTCGGCTGTGGTGTGAGGCTGCCATCGCCGCAGGGCCTGGCCAGCAGTGGGAATAGTAGGGGGCGGTGAGGCCTCCGCGGTAGCACAGTCGGCCATGGGAGGCAGGAGCATGCGGCACGACCGGCGCTGCTTTGGGCGGCTGGAGCAAGAAGACCAGAGGTTGAAGAAGCACTACGCCCGTTGGATGGACATCGTACGGTCACTGGAGCTAGAATCGTTCATATTGACTAAGTTGACAAAGCCCTCCGTCCCCGTCAACTTTTTTGGCCCACAAGTCATCCTCCCACTATGGTGGGTCCCAGCTAGCAGGGGGTATTCATTTTTTTGTGCGTAATAAGGAGGCACTTCCTTGCGTGCGAAGATATAGCTGGTGGGTCCGACATGTCAGCGGGGGGAACATTTTTTCGCGAAATACAGAGGCCCTTCCGGTGGGTCCCAGCTGTCAGGAAGTGGGTCACACCCTCGCCGACACGCGCACCGCAGCCGATTGCTCATCGCAACCCACTGCCGTTGGTGTGGTGCCACTACTGCAAATCACCCAGAGTCATCCGTCGCGTCTCAACCACAATCTGCAACCCTGGCCGAGTCTTCTACAAATGCCCGAATCATGGGGTAATAATATGTTTAAGTGTTGTTCTGCTGCTTTCAGTTGCTGATTTTTTTAATAGTTTGGTTGATGATCTACCAATTTGATTCGTGGAGAAAAGGGAAGATTCGTGTGATTTGTATTTCTGGGAAGTTGCTGATGTGGGGGAATGCAACTATGCTGATTATTTGGTTAGCCGAGGAAACCCAATACCAGCAGGTTGGGGTGTTGGACAAGTAACTGAAGGAACGACAGAAGAGGAAGATGCAGAGCAGAAGGTTAAAGATGCAGTTCTTCTGATCATGGCCAAGCAACAGCTGCTGAACAACCTTGACAGCAATGAGGAGATGAAAGAGCTTGTGAAGATAATTGGCAAAATCGATGTGCTCTGTAGGATGATTGTCTCTTTATTTGTAGTGTATGTAGCACTCGTGATGTATTCAGTGGCTACGACATGAGCACTTTGCTGAAACTAGTAATGAATGAAACCTGTGTAGCAGGCTGGGCATAGTGTTTTGAACATCTAATGATTTCTATTAACAGAAATCAGGGGGTATCCCCTTTTGCTCATATAACTAAATAAATAGCAGAGGCCCTGTCGGGTCAGCTTTGTTCTCATTCGAAGACATCGAGCAAATTGCAGTCCAACAACAAACTATGTCATCAAATTCAAGTTTCACAGCCAAATATGAGTACAACTAAACAACAATGTTATCATGTTTTAGTTGTCATAGAATCACCAAACACAAATCAGCATACATAACAAGTGATGTTCTCACAACAAAATACTAAACATGTTCATCAGGTTTCATTTGTCATAGCAAACACAATTTCACATAGTAGATAAAAAACGCCTTCTGACAGGCAAATATGACAAAAGCAATGTAATCATCATCCGCATCAGCAGCGTCAACATCTTCGCCATGTGTATCAGTCTGAATCATAATTCCCCATCGTGTCATCTTCTTCTTCGTCCTCAACGTCCTCGAACGTTGGCTTCTTCTTGATCAACTCTTGTATGTCCACAGCACGACATGCAATCTTTTCGCCGGCGTCATTGACGTGATGGTTCTCAAAGATATTAGGAACATCTGTGTTATCTTGTACATCAGGAGCAGTGTAAGCATCATCTTGTTGTGCAACTTCATTAAACGAATTCCTCTGCTCAAACCTTTGCAATACTCTCCAGTCATCGCTACGTGCAAATGTGTCTTCCAAGAAAAATATCTGTGTTGCTTGATTTGCCAAAATAAAAGGCTCGTTGGTCTGGTACGCCGCCTTGACATTGATGGATTTGAAATAATCATCAGCTCTGGGTTTTGCGATCCTGGAAAATAGGTTATACCAACGACAGCACAACAGAACCACACACCGATGATCCTCGAAACTGGAGATATACTGCAACTGAACAATGTCTGTTATGTTAGCATACATTTCAGTTGTCTCTTTGTCATACGTATCCGTGCTCATGATGGCACTGTTTTGTGTCTTCCTGCCTTCGTCTCGTGCAAGGGTGTTGTAGCGCACATCTCCAACAACGCAAGATTCATAATGTCTTACCCGAGTATCAGGACCCATTGCTAGTGAGTAAAGGGCATCATCAACTGCCTGCCCATCCTCCCGCATCTTCTTAACCTATGGTTAGAAAATAGACAAGCTGATCATCTTATGTACTCAATATATTAAAAAAACTGACAGTGCACTTCAAAAGCTTACATGGTTCTTGAACCATTTCGCAAATCCTGCCATAACCAGTTTGTCAATGTTTCTTGGATTTTGCGGCAGTAACTCCTCTTTGTAGATGCTGCACAACATAGTGATCGCGTCAAACATCTAAATATATAAGAATGTGCTGCAAGTTTGGTAGATTACGATGTATAAGCTGCAGTACTGCACTTACTTGATATAAGGTAGTATCTCAGGACAGTTATTCAACACATACCAAACCATTTTGTCCAAATCTTTAGGTTTGTCCTCTTGTCGACTCTTCCCTGTAACTCGAACAGAATAATCGAAAACATTGAGCCCGGGATTGTCTTCACCCACCTCTTTGCTAAGCTGATCAGCTGTTTCAATGTATTTTGAGCAGAATGTCAACGCTTCTGTAGCAATGTAGGCCTCTGCAATGGAACCCTCGGGTCTAGCTCTGTTCCTAACATAGCCCTTGAAAGTGCCTAGCCGCCTTTCAATAGGGTACATCCAGCCATACTGTACTGGACCTCTAAGTAGTGCCTCATCAGGTAGATGAACAGCCAAATGCACCATCACATCAAAGAAGGCTGGAGGATATATCTTCTCAAGGTCGCATAGGATAGTTGGTATCTTGTCTCTAAGACGCTCCAAAGCATCTATCCTGATATTCCTACTGCAGAGTTCCCTGAAGAATTGTCCCAACTCTGCAACTGCTCTGTATAAGTCAGGGCGGCCCAATCCTCTAAGGATAGCAGGTAAAACCCTTTGAAGTAGGACGTGGCAGTCATGAGTTTTCAACCCTTGTACCTTGTTTCCATCTGCACTGACTCTCCTTTCAGGGTTGGAAGCAAATCCATGTGGGAATCTCACACGTGACAGGACCTCGCAGAATTCTTTTCTTTTTACCTTGTCCAAGACGTACACAACTGGTGCCATATCCCGTGGTTTACCTTCATCTTGCACCTGCAAATCCTGTCTGATACCCAGGTGTGTCAAATCAATCCTAGATTTTAAGGTATCTTTCGTCTTGCCTTCAATATTAAGAAGTGTGTGCTGTCACATATATTTTTCTCGATGTGCATCACATCAAGATTATGCCGCAGATCCAAATCTTTCCAATACTCCAAGTCCCACAAAGTGGACCTGCGGGTAAACAATAATCTCTCTTCTGCCCTGCCACGCTTCCTTTTCCCGCTACCATTATCAGGATGGTTTCCTGGTGTAATATGCCTGACCTTCTCTAATTCCACTTGCAACTCCTTGGCGGTGAGCCTCTTTGGCGCATCACGGTTTTCATGCTTTGCATTGAACACATGTCTTCGGTATTTTCTAGGAAGCGGCTTGTCCTTGGCAAGGAAACGACGGTGTCCAATGTAACAGATCTTGCTAAGTATTGCGTATGACAGCGGATTCCTGTCACAGCGAACACATGCATTGTAACCATGTGTCGTTCGCCCTGACATAGTGCCCAAAGCCGGATAATCATGGATGCACCAAATTATAACAGCACGCAGAAAGAAATCAGCTGGTGGGCTGCTATATAGGTCTCGAGTGAGAACACCCTTCCATAGCTGTTGAAGTTCCTCCACAAGAGGCTCCATGAACAAATCAAAATCCTTTCCAGGACTTTTTGGACCTGGGATGAGCAAGGCCATCATGTAGTTTGATTCTTTGGTGCAGACATTTGGAGGCATGTTGTAAGGGATAACAAGCACTGGCCACATGCTATATGTGGCGCTCTGGTGGCCAAATGGGTTAAATCCATCTGAAGCTAAGCCAAGTCTAATGTTTCTCGGGTCAGCAGCAAACTCTTTGTGTTTATCATTGAAGCTTTTCCACTCACTACCATGAGATGGATGGCTCATTACATTCTGATCTCTGTACTCCTGGTTCCTAGAATGCCACAGTACATCCTCTCTTGTTTCAGCATCATGAAACAACCTCTGCAATCTTGGTGTAATTGGAAAATGTCTCAGAACATTATGAGGAATCCTCTTCACAGCATCGCCATCTTTCCATCTTGATGATTTGCATTTCGGGCATTCACTTAAGTTGGCATAATCCTTCCGGAACAGAACACAATTATTCTTACAAACATGGATCATATCATATCCAATTCCAACTGCACGAAGGAAATTCTTCATTTTACTGTAGGTGTGTGGCAGCTCAGACGCATCTGGGAAAGATTCGCGGAAAGCAGCCAACATCGCATCGAATGATTTGTTGGTCATCCGCTCAGATGTCTTCACCTGAAGAAAGGTGACCATAGCTGAGAATACTGACAGCTTATTTCCTGGGGTGACAGCAACGTTGCATTGTTCCAACATGCGGGCCCACCGTTTTTCTTCTGCAGGTGAAAGTTCACGGAATGCACGAGCATTTCGTAGCATTGTTTCAATGTTGGTCAAACTCACTGGCTCCGCCACCACCACCTCCTCCTCCTCTTCCACCTGAGCATCAGGCAGATCAAGATGGTGATCTGCTGCTTCCACGTAGTCAATAACATTGACGTTCACAGCTTCACCATGATGAACCCACCTAGTATATGTGACCGACATCCCATACAAGTGTAGATGATTTTGCACAGTTGACTGGGGTCTTGTAACTGAATTCATACAACTGCTACACGGGCAGAGCACATCTGATTTCGGACCACCGTACTCAGCTCTGATAAAGTTCATGAAGTTTTCAACCCCCTCGACATATGCAGCGGAGAATCTTCGAGCAGAAGTTATCCAAGTCCTGTCCATCTGTTAGACATACAAATTAGTTCTTCTACTAGATATTACAGGAAAAACATATATGCTTTTTTATGAAGTCCAGAAAAAAATACCTAGGTCGATGTCTAAAGCTATGGCAAGATATTTGGACGAGCAGATCTAAGTAACGAAATATATGTAAAGCTAATTCAGCAAACATATTTGAGAGCCAAACTATGGCAGGCTGTTTCAGCAGTCAATGAGGCCGAGCACATAGCCATTGAACTATCGAAGGCCATCACAGCAACAAACATCGAGTATAAAACGGTGTAGAGCTATTTCACCAAACAGATTGGCTACTAGACCATGGCAATCTACGTCACAATAAATATATGGCAGGATATTTTAGCAACTAATCGGCCTTGTCATGCCATCTTAGCTAAGCAGATTGACTGCAGAACAGGGCAAGGAAGCTTCTTAAGAAGAGCATATTGACAGTAAACTACTTCGGCAAACAGTGAGATTAACAACGTCTATCAGCTAACATTCAGTGCTACACCGACATGAACGGGGCCTCAGTCTAGAATGCGCATACCGTGGGAGAAGCTGACCGTTGTGCGTCTCCACACGAACGTCGCCAGCGGTGGCGGCGCTGACCGCCGTGCACCTCCACAAGAACATAGCCAGACGTGGCGGCATGGCTAGAGGACGACAGTCTACGAGAGCGTACTGTGGGAGCGAGAGGATTGCCGAACCGCAGCGCCGACGTATCTGGCGAGGAGGGCGGCTTTGACAGAGCGAATGGAGTGGAGGGGGATAGGGGGTGGGGGGTTTGGGGAATATTATTGGGTAGTTGGCCGAAGGGCGGTTGAATCGGATTTGGGGGGGGATTTTGGGTGTGTGGGGGGGGGGGAGGATTTTCGCGCGGTGGGCGGGGGGAGTTTGGCGCATGGTCGGTTTCTCCAAGTGCAGTCCCACGTGTCAGTGAAGAGGCAAGCCGAAGCGCGTTCCGTTTGCGTGAGCCGTGTGCAGGACCGAACGTGTGTGGGGTGCAATGCGACCGCGACAGGAGTGCTGTCAGTGTACCGCATTTTTTCCTTTTAAACTAGGTGCTTCGCGCCCACAAAAAAAATCTGTTGCTTCACACGATCCATCGATACTACTACTAGTAATCTGGTAATCCCGACTAAAATGGCGCGGCCAGGTCTTTTCCCGCGCGATATGCTCAGAGGTTGGCTTAGTTGGGGTTTTTAGGACGAGTAATGCTACACCTACGTAATCCCAGTTACGTAATTAACGTAATGGGAAACGTGTGAGCTGTTGATTGTAGATTGGGGGGAGGGAGGGGCCCACCACCATGAAAATCAGGGGAGGAGAGAGAGAGGCAATTTACGTTAACCCTTTCGTAGGTTCCCGTAGATGTAGAAAGATATGTCCGATCCTGCAATATAGGCCGTCCGATCTATATCTAACGGATAGGAAGGAAACTATGACAATTTACCCGCACTCCTCTCCACATTTGCAGATAAGGCTTTCCCTCGTTCATCCTTTTCTCCCACAAGATCTTGATCTTCCGTGCAACGCACGGGCATCTTGCTAGTACTCCTACAATATGTATATTATTGTGAAAGTTCATATACACCGGCCGAGATTAATGCAAACACGGCAGATTTTCATTACATTTCGAACTTTTATAGGACAAAAAAATAAAAGAAACCCGACCCTAAACCTATTCTACGGCGGCGACCGACGTCCTCCATCTGTGATCTCCATGTACGGGGGCGGGGTTCAAGACCCGTGAAGTGAAGGTGCGGTCTCCGGCGAGGAAAAGTAGAACACGGGAGACGGACCGGCCAGTTGGCACACCATGCCCTGCCGCCTCCCATGCCCTACTCATCCTCGGAGGAGTCCCCGACCTCGGCGGTGCCGGACGTTGGACGGCGGAAAGTAGGACGCGTGGCTGATGGTGCTCCCATCGTCGGCCGCCAGCGTGGCCACCGCTTGTGCGGCGACTTCAGCGAGGGCGGCGACCTCGAGCTCCATCCCCGAAGACAAGCTCTCCCGCAGAGCGTTCGCGCTTGCGGTCATGGCGGATGTGGTTCCAGGTAGGAGGACGATGCGCTATGGTGTGGAGGTTAGCTGGGCGTTGCCGCTTTAAGTAGCGCATTCCGGTGAGGCCAAGCGTCCGTGTGCGTCATTAAGTCACCGGAGTTGTTCCTCGGGCACCGAGCCTCTTAATGACGACATACGAACTGACGGCATGAATGGGGGAAGCTGGCACTGGCTGGGAATGCACCGCGCGACGGTGCGAGGGACGAGGGTTTTGGTGTGCCAGGGTAGTCAGCTGCGGTCGTGGCAACGTTGGAGATGCCCTTTGCTCACATGCGATCCCCGCATGTCATTGAAAAAGCAAGACGACCCGGCATGGTCTCAGGTCCAGAGGATGCAGTTGGCCGCGCTACACCACTCCGCGGACGCGTCACGGCGCCCCGTGCATCCTCGACGAGCCGGGTGTTGGGGTGTGTTTGGATTGTGGCCAAAGTGCACCTTGCCAAAATTTTGGTCATGACCAAAAGATTGGTCTTTGTTTGGATGGTTGCCATTTTTTTGGCATGCCAATGAACTCTAGCCAACTCTAGTTCATTTTTCTTGCCAATGTCGGCCAAATCATGGGCAACCAATACCTCAACCAAAATTTTGGTCATGACCCAAAGATTGGTCTTTGTTTGGATGGTTGCCATTTCTTTGGCATGCCAATGAACTCTAGCCAACTCAAGTTCATTTTTCTTGCCAATGTCGGCCAAATCATGGGCAACCAATACCTCAACCAAAATTTTGGCTACCCAATGCTTTGATGGGGCAACCTTGGGCACAAACCAAACATACCGTTGGTCGTGCCACAACACTAACGCCACCCTCGGCAAACTGAAACCGACCGTGTCTAGCAACGATATGAGCGTGTCGCTCACCGCGGTCGCCGTGTCCAGAGGCGGTGCTGGAGCTGCGCCCCGTTGTTGGCCCCAACGACCCACATGAACGGTTGTCGGTGGCGAGGAGGTCGTGGGCCAGCTCCTCCATTGGACTAGTCTGCGCTACGTCGTCCCGACGGGTGTGCCCCACATGTCTGTTTCCCTGTTTTCCCGGCCATATTCGAGCGTCAGTGCTCTGCGTTGCGCATTAGGCCTTTCACTATGTAGGCCAAGCGAGACAACTTATTGTTTATTTGAGCCATTCAAGTATAATCATGTGGCGTTTGCTTATTTCTCATTCCTCTCCAACCCTCTTCTCCATCTATCATGTCGCCCTCCAGTCGAGTCCATCCTCCCGCATGCCTCATTTGAACATTCCGCCGAGTATCATTCGCATGTACCCACCCTAGTCCTCTTTCAATAGATCTCCGGACCCCGAGATGAAATCGAGAGGGAACGAGTGGGGGCACGTGATACCTAAGGCGGATTCAAAATTTTGAACCGGTGATCATAGCATCCGCAAATCATATATAAAGGGTATTCAATGTTTGTTTCGTTTTTGAACGTACAATATACTCCCTCATATCCTTTCTACTCCCTCCTTCCATCTATATTGGGCCTAATGCATTTTTCAAGACCGCCTTTGACTATTGACAAGACTAATAGTACATGACATGTATAATGCGAAAATTATATCATTGGAAGCTCCTTTCACATACGAATTTGATGGTATGCTTTATTTAAGTTGCATGTCATATATTATTGCTCTACCTTTTGGTCAAAGTTAGCCTCGAAAACACATTAGCACCTATACAGATGGAAGGAGGGAGTAGTTTACATATAAGTTTTATGTGTAGTCAAAGTATATCTACTTTGATAAAAAAGGTATCAACATTCAACAACGCCCAATCAATATTGTTAGATTCGTACGTACTCCTAGATTTGTACTCGAGATGGTTTCCAATTTGACTATTGACAAGATTAATAGTACATGAGATGTATAATGTGAAAATTATATCATTGGAAACTCCTTTCACATACGAATTTGACCGTATGCTTTGTGTAAGTTGCATGTCATATATTATTACTCTAACATTTGGTCAAAGTTAGCCTCGAAAAACGCATTAGACCCTGTATGCTTTGTGTAAGTTGCATGTCATATATTATTACTCTAACATTTGTGTAAGTTGCATGTCATATATTATTACTCTAACATTTGGTCAAAGTAGTATAGTGGAAGTGGATCCTCTGACGTAGGTATCCCTGCCTTACCCTCCCTTTCGGTCACTTACTGGCGGACCCCATGCTTGCTAGGCCCCGCATGTCAGTTACTCAATGGGTTCGGCCACGTCAGGGGATCCTCATCCGTAGTAATACTCCCTCTGTTTTTATTTACTCCGCATAAAACGGAGGGAGTGGTGGTATAATAAATGACGCGGGCGGGGGAGGGGGAGGGACGTCGGTTTGCTCTCAACTGCGGTCCCACAAGCGAGCGAAAACGCAAGACGAAGCGCGTTCCATTCGGTGGGCGACGTGGAGGGTCCAGCGTGCCGGGCTGCAACGCGAACGCGACAAGAGCGATGTACAGTCAAAACCGATTGACCGGTCGTCACCGGAACCACTATTCACACCAGAACCTTCGCTGCTCGGCCTACGCCAGCCACTGCCCTAAAACCACACCAAATCTCCAGCCCATTCCCCCACCTTTCGATCCCCTAGCCCGCATCAAGCGTCCCCTAGTTCGCCGGAAAGCCATGGTGCGCCGCAAGATCACTTACTACAAGATGCTGACGCCGGAGCGCCGCGCAGAAATCGCGGTGGCGGTCGGCGCCACAGACCTCCGTTCCCAAGCTCGCTTTGCGGCGGGCCAATCCCCGAGTTCTCTGGAGCCAAGCTACGAGGAGGAGGAAGCCGATCCAATGTTCATGGCGGAGGTCGCGGCGCAGAAGGCCCCCGATGGGTATGAGACGATGGACGTCGACTTCGTGCCGGCGTCCGAGTCCCGCATGGTGCAGGCGGACCAGCGGTTCAACATGGCGATACTAAAGGAGGACCGGGAGGCAGAGGCTCAACTCGACGCGGAGCGCGCGCATGCCGCTGCCATCGAGGCTCTCCTGCAGGCGGAACCGGATGTCGTGGATGTGAACCGGGCGGCGGAGGCTCAACTTGAGGCGGAGCGCGCGGATGCCGCTGCCATCAAGGCCCTCCTGCAGGCGGAACCGGACGTCCTGGACTTGAACCGGGCGGCAGAGGCTCGACTCGACGCAGAGCGCGCGGATGCCGCTCTCATCGACGCCCTCCTGCAGGCGGAACCGGACGTCCTGGACTTGAACCGGGCGGCGGAGGCTCGACTCGACGCAGAGCGCGCGGATGCCGCTGCCATCGAGGCCCTCCTGCAGGCGGAACCGGACGTCCTCGACTTGAACCGGGCTGTGCTCTCGTCCGTGCAGAGCGCCCGCACGCTCCGCTTGAACGAGTAGCTGGAGGCCGAGGACAACCACGGTGCGGAGACACACGTCGGCAGCGACGGCTGGTTCGCGCCGGCAGCCAAAGACGACGAGGCCGTCTCTTTCCGCGAGCAGTGATAGTTTTTCTTTATGTTGTTGTTTTCATGGATCTTTTGCTGTGTAAAAACATATATTTGTTATGCAAGTCGCCTGACTTGGGTCAGTCTACCATTTCAGGCGGTTGGATGAATATCCTACGTCTCCTAACCCTTCTTTCCTTCTTCCTCACCTCTTCTTCTTCCCCAACAGACCACCGCACGGGCCGTACGGATACTCCCCAACATGCGGTTGGATAAACATACTCTATGAACGAAAATTATGTGTCAGCGATAGGATGGCTGAGTTTGGTGTGTTCACATGCGACAACACGTGTCAGTGAGGGTGCGTTCCCTTGGTTGGGTTTGCGGCGTGCAGGAGCGACTGTGTGAGGGTGCGGTGCGACCGCGGCGTGCAGGAGCGACCGTGTGAGGGTGCGGTGCGACCGCGATAGCCGTGCGCAAGTGTACCTCCTTCTCATTTTGAAAACTTTAGGCAAGCTTGGCAAAAATGTGTGGCGAAGTTTGGCAATGCAAGGCCTAGACCCAAACAGGATAAGTACGTACTCCCTCCATTTCTTTTTAGTACGTACTAGGAGTACTAGTGTTAAAAAAGAAAGGTTGGGTTTTCCTTCGCGGGATTTAATCGATACAAATCCTCGTTTCACGTGTCAATTAATGCGTATTTTCTTCTCCAAGGACCAAAGAGCTAACCATCTCACTCCTCATCGCTTGATTAATGCAGCGCCATGCAAACCAACCTTCTCACTTCCGCATGCATGCAGGGGATATTAATGTCCTTGGTTGCTAACCCCATCAATTTTGCCTCGATTAGTGTTAGTGGCCCTTTCCAAATTGTAATTTTGATATACTGGCCTTGTGTACAAAAAAATGGAGGTAGTAACTATATTTGACTTCCTTCCCCATTGCGGTGACATCGACAATATTTTTTTGTGGTGGTTTGGCGAAGTGCGTTCGACGGAGAACACCATTTGCATCCAGGAAGTCCTTTACTAGTACTACTAGGAGTAACTAATGCGGTGAGATGGCTTCTCGAAGAAGACGATGGAGAAGCGGAGTCAGCGAAGAGTGAAATGATGGTTGCTTCGTCCGTGCTTTTGTGATTTGACGCCTCACTGCTTTGTGATTTGTGATAGAAGGGACAGGGGAGTAGACTCTGTGCTCTATACTGTAGTACTACATGCGTCCAAGCATGGGAGAAAGAGGAGAGACGTTGCATTTTTCTATTCCTTCAATCAATCAATCACGGAGCTTCGGTTCCATCTTTTTCGCTTTGGCAACACCGTCCACAATGGTTCCCACGATGCCAAAAGCTATTTTCACATTTGGCTACACATTGTGGATGCCCTTAACCGTACCACTTGGTTTTGCTCCTGTGTGCTATCTATACAAATCTCAATTATATTGATCTAAAAAATTATAGAATCGAGATTAGTAAAAAGGAGGTGATTTTGCCGCGCGGATGGCGGGGGAGGTTTCTTATTTGAGCAATGCTACATCCACGTAATGGTTTACGTAAAGTTACGAACTGATGTGATGTGGGACTATTTGATTGGATTAAAGGAGAGGATTAGGCCCACCCCACCTGAAAATCAGGGGGGCATATATAGATTAGATGGAAAGTATACGTAGCAGCTACGTAGCCCTTTGTAAGTCTAGGATTAGGCTTCTTATTTTCGGAGGACGTTGTCCTGGCGGTTTGCTAACATGCGGTCCCACGTGTCAGTGCTTTACCAAGCCGATCCGCGTCCCACATGAGGCAGAACAACGGCAGAAGCAACACGTGGTTAAGTTGAAGAAGATGAGGGAGAAGCGGATTCAGCAACGAGTGAAATGATGGTTGCTTCGTCCCTCCAACTTAACTGCGGGAAAGGTGCAGCTTTGTGATTTGACGCCTCATTGCTCATTACTACGCCGGCGCCATGACTGGGGTGCTTCACCCCGGCTGCTCTGCACTGTATTCCGGTATGGCACGTGGACCCGGTAGCTTGATGTCCCACATGTCGGCGAAAGGGACTAGAAGATTTATGAAAGCGAGCGCTCCACTCTTACGACGGAGGAGTAGACGACACGACGGCCCAGTGAACTATCACATGTACTGTATAGTACTAGTATAGTTTTGCTGTTTCGCACGATCCATCGATACAAACCCGATTAAACAGGAAAGGGCGGGATTTTTCCCGCGCGGTAGATGATACTGGCCATACATTTCAAAGGCAATTTTAATGTATGCAAACTGAATAATTATAAGTAACAATATGATATCTAGTAAAACTAAAAACACATATGATTTATTGTGTTAGAGTGTAGTAGTAGTGCTGTATTGCATAGTTGTTAGATGTAACATGCGAGAACGTGTAGAGATGTAGTTTTGGAGGGCCTACAGAGAGAAAAGCGTAATACGGTCATCGAACTTCAGAATAAGCTGATTACGATCACTATATACGTTTTGCGGTGATTATACGGTCACTTGCTCACAGCTCAGCATCGGATTGCACTCTGTTGACCGGCCAAATAGTCTGCGTGGCGCCATGTTGACTAGTTAAATTGACCATGTTCGTTGTGGGTCCCACCTGTCAGTTCGCATAGGCAAAAGGTCAGATAAACACAAATTTATGCAGGCGCGACAAGGCTCCAACCCGTGTGCGGGAATCACCTAGTTGTGTATGTGTCTGTCAGGGCCTGATGTGTGCGCATGCACGTGTAGGTTGAGCACTTGAGCGTGAGAGTGTGTGTTGGTCGTGTGGTGTACTGGTGTGTGCATGCATGCATGCGTGTGTGCGTGTGAGTGTTGCGTGCGTGCGTGTGAGTGTTGCGTGCGTGCGTGGCTGCGTGTGTACGTGTGAGTGTTGCGTGCGTGCGTGGGTGCATGTGTTTGTGTGAGTGTTGCGTGGATGCAGTTCGTGTGCATGCGTGCGTGTGTGTATAATCACCACACCAGCTCCTGTGTGTTAAAACAGACGGCTCAGCATACCAATACAAGGCCACCTTGTCCGCTGTGCCCGCGGTCATGACTTCGAACCACCGTCCAAATATTTTTTTGTCGTTTGTTTTCATTCTTACTAGCAAGATGCCCGTGCGTTGCACGTAACATCAAGATGCATTTGTATGACTTGTTTATCTTGTGAGAGAAAAGGATGAACGAGGGAAGGCCTTATTTGCAAATGTGGAGAGGTGTGTGGGTACCTTTTTGCAAAATTGCCATAGTTTCTTTCCTATCCGTCAGATATAAATCGGACGGCCTATATTGCAGGATGGCAGGCACACCATCATCACCAACTCTGTTTTTTATAAGAGTGTATTTTATGTATTTTATAAGAGTGTAGATGTAGAGTAGATACAAGTCGACAGGTGGGCACGATGGTAGTGAGATAATGTGATGCAACACTAGAGGTGCCACGTGGAGCGTTTAACTGGTCAACTAGTCATGTCATGAGCAAATACAGAGTTGTACGGTGAGCCCGTGACTGCATAATAACCACTAAACATAAATGGTGACCGTAATGAGTGGATTCTGAAGTCCAATGTATGTATCGTGCTTTCGCTTCAAATACAATTCATTGCATATATCACGAGAGAAAGACGAAACATGCCTGAATTTTCTGGGGGGCTTACTTTTAGAGGACCTGGAGATAGTTTTGTATGCATACGTGAAAGGGCGTACAGTGGGGGGTATGCGATGGAGAGAGAGATGCTCTTCATTTCTCTTTATTATGACTAACTTTGTATATAGTATAAAAATATACAAATTCACAGTGCGGAATAAATATCATTGTCGGCACCATGCAATGCAAATTAGCGTTCGTACTCCTCCATATAACTTTGTAATGTTGTATATATGTAGAAACTCTAAAATATTTTTTGGCCACACTTTATTCAAAAGGAATGTTGTATGCGAAATAAACGTGAAGAGAGGGCTTTTTAGATCAATGGGGTACGTGATGTAACATGTGTGAATGTGTAGTTGATGCATTTGGCGGGGCCTAGAGAGGTATGTGTGTGTATTACGTATTCAAGAGAGGCGTGGATAGAGGGGCCGATGGGGGGGTGTGTGGGAGAGATAGCACGAGAAATGAGAGTGGTCTAGAGAGAGAGACGAATGTGATGTCACGACAAGAGATTCCATTCCGTTGAGTGTGTATATGCAAGGGGGGAGGGAATAGAGGCACCAGGAGAATTTTTTTATGTGTGTGGTGTTTGTGTTGGTATTTGTGGGTGTGAGAAGATAATGAGACGTGGGGGCAGAGGGTGTGTCACTGCGTGAGGTCCGGTGGGTCGAGGTGAGGCCCTTTGTCGGTGTCAAAACCGGCGGATCTCGGGTAGGGGGTCCCGAACTGTGCGTCTAGGCGGATGGTAATAGGAGGCAGGGGACACGATGTTTTACCCAGGTTCGGGCCCTCTTGATGGAGGTAAAACCCTATGTACTGCTTGATTAATGTTGATGATATGGGTAGTACAAGAGTAGATCTACCATGAGATCAGAGAGGCTAAACCCTAGAAGCTAGCCTATGGTATGATTGTCTGTTCTACGGACTAAAACCCTCCGGTTTATATAGACACCGGAGAGGGCTAGGGTTACACAGAGTCGGTTACAATGGTAGGAGATCTACATATCCGTATCGGCAAGCTTGCCTTCCACGCCAAGGAAAGTCCCTTCCGGACACGGGACGAAGTCTTCAATCTTGTATCTTCATAGTCCAGGAGTCCGGCCGAAGGTATAGTACGGCTATCCGGACACCCCCTAATCCAGGACTCCCTCACCCTTCGTTCTGTTCCGTCCTGCGCCACATTGGTTGGCACGTGACGCATTTAGGAAGACCCATGGATGACTAGTCGTACAAGACAAAGATAGCAGAATTGTGAAGGACTTTGTGTCCACTGACAAAGCCGGCTAGGATTTGTAACCCTAGGTTCTCGGACTAAGGTAACCCCTTTATCTCTGATATTACTATTCATCCAACCTAACTTTAAGGGGCATCCTACAGAATGCTCTGCTAGAATCATACTCGTCGATTAGGAAGAGAGGTGTGAGACAATGCGTGAGAGACAGGTGTAAAGATAATGTGCGTACATGAGACACGTAGGCAGGTCCATGTATATAGAAAGGGTCGATGAGGATTGTGCGTGTGTATGTTTGCGAGAGGAAGAGTGCTTGTGATAAAGGTTAGTGAAAACAGTTGTAAATGGTTACGAGAGAGAGGGAGGGTTATATCTAGAGCATGTTGGCGAGAAAGGCACCTCGGGAGAGTGTGTGTGAGCATGTGTGAGAGACCACCGATGGAGAGTGAAACTACACGTAAAATACTGCTCTACACATTGATTAAAGATATAAATTATATCCAAATATTAGGATGGGATCATGATATTTGCAATTCACGTAAGGAGCGGTCATTGATCCATCAGACATCTAGATTCTATCGAATTTGAGCATGTCTATGTTATTATTCGACACAATTGATCCACATAGTTAGTATTTTGAACTCCAGACAATGCATCGCTTTAGCAATCGAATATAAACGTGAGTATAGTTCATGTTGTGTGTCTAAAGCACATTATACATATGAAAGTTACACAATGGGCATTATAAATAGCTACTACCTATGAACTAGCATACATTTGAATTCAACTTAAGGTGGTTTAAAAAATCGAATTCAACATGAAGTCCATTCAATTATTTGAATTTGATATCATGGCATTTGTAAACCATACCTAAATTATGGGAGCACCAATCTTTGCTCTGATTTTGTACATAATAGCATATGTAGTTGTGTACAAAATAGATTCAAATTTAGCTCCTCCATTCCAAAATAATCATAGTTATAGGATTTCAAGTGTCAAAATTTTAAAAAGAAGCGGATAATTTAATGAGGTTTTCAAACATACAAGGTCAAATATAACATTTGAGGGAGTCCTGGATTAGGGGGTGTTCGGGTAGCCGGACTATACCTTCAGCCGGACTCCTGGACTATGAAGATACAAGATTGAAGACTTCATCCCATGTCCGAATGGGACTTTCCTTGGCGATGCGGATATTCAAGATCTCCTACCATTGTAACTAGCTCTGTGTAACCCTAACCCTATCCGGTGTCTATATAAACCGGAGGGTTGTAGTCCGTAGGACATCAACTCCATATACAACAATCATACCATAGGCTAGCTTCTAGGGTTTAGCCTCCTTGATCTCGTGGTAGATCTACTCTTGTACTACCCATATCATCAATATTAATCAAGCAGGAGTAGGGTATTACCTCCATCGAGAGGGCCCGAACCTGGGTAAAAACATCGTGTCCCTTGTCTCCTGTTACCATCCGTCCTTGACGCACAGTTCGGGACCCCCTACCTGAGATCCGCCGGTTTTGACACCGACATTGGTGCTTTCATTGAGAGTTCCTCTGTGCCATCGCAATCAGGAAGGATGCCTCCTCCCGTCTTTAAAGACGGTGCCGTTGCTAAGGGAGCCTTGGCTGTCGGCCAAACTCTCCGGCTAGGTGGTTTCCTCATGACCGTCTGTTCGGCTGTTGCGTCGACAGTGACCTCTCGGGTCATCAAAAGCAACCTACACGTCAGCTCGGAGCTCGTCGAGCAGCTAGATCCAATGGAGCTCTCTTCCGTAAACGAGCTCTTGGATCGCATCGCCGCCCTGGGGGTCGCTACGGATTACGACCAGGTTGGGCTTAAACCCGATCTAAGAGAAATTAACTCTCCCCAAGTCACCCACCACATTGCCGTGGTAGAGGCGCAATGCGGCGACCCTTCATCTATTTTAAGGACTAGCTACGTCCGAATTCCCGACCCCTCCAAGCCGAATACCCACGGAGAGGAGGATGTAACTCAAGACCTGAGCTTAGGATCAGGCAACGGGATAGATTCGTTGGACAACATCCAAGAATCTGAACTTCAGAGTTCGGAAACTCTTCGGCCTCCGAATCTTGGATTGGGTGAGGTTTCGGATTCAACGACACCCACCCACCCGAACATAAGCGATCTCTCCCAAATCAGGTAGAGGCCTGAGGAAACAGTACATCATTACTGGGCCAGATTCCTCTTGGTTATGAACAGGATAAAGGATTGCCGCGAGGGAGACGCAATCTCAATTTTCTGCAGTAATTGCACGGACAAGGGAATCCTTAACGCCATAAGTCATCGTGATATTACACGCTTCGCTGACTTGGCGTCCATAGTACAAAAATACTGTGCGATGGAAAGCACCTGGAAAACCGAAATAAAATTTTGGGATAATCCGGCCTTGAATAGTAATCCCGTCCGAACTAAGAGGGTGCATCATCATAGGACACCCGGGATAAACACCAAAAAGCCAAAACCCTCTACAGGGCATGGAACCGTACTAGAAAGGTGGCTTGATGGACCCTGTAGAATTCACAGTACAGAGGACGCCACACCAAATCACAGCCTTAGAGCATGTTGGATACTCCGGCAGGTGGCCAAAATTGGCGAGGACCTCTTAATTCTGGAGGCTGCAGAAAGCCAGCCCGAGGACACCAGTACCGTTCTCACAGTCTTCGAGACTTTCGCATCAAACAATATGCGAAAAAGAACACTCCGCAGCCTCGCCGAAGTCTATCAAGTTGCAACAATAAATCCATGGAGCGACACTGCTATTACCTTCAACACAAGTGATGAACCTAGATTCCGAACAGCCCGAGCACCAGCCACATTGGTCCTCAGTCCCATAGTGGACGGCTTTCGCCTCACCAAGGTGCTCATGGATGGAGGCAGCGGACTGAACCTCATTTATGAGGAAACCCTTCAAAAAATGGAAATAGACTGGAACCGCATTGAGCGAAGCAACACAACCTTTAGAGGAATAATCCCCAGTCGGGAAGCGCACTGCACAGGAAAAATCACACTAGATGTGGTGTTCGGCGCGCTGGATAATTATAGGTCCGAAGAAGTCATGTTTCAGGTGGCCCCATTCAAAAGCAGATATCAGGCTTTACTAGGGCGGGAAGCATTCACAATCTTCCAAGCAATACCCCATTACGGGTACATAAAGCTTAAGATGCCCGGGCCGAACGGAATTATCACTCTAGCTAGTGATCCGGACATAGCACTCCGTGCCGAAAACAAGACGGCCGCGTTAGCCCTTGAGGCACTATCCGAAGCCTTAGTGGCCGAGGAACTGACTCCGCTGCACTCCACGGTTAACAGGGATGATGTGATACTCGACAAGAGATCCAAATCCACATCCTTCAAGCCAGCTGACGAAATAGTCAAATTCCAGGTCCATCCAACAGACCCCAATAAAACAGCTTCCATCGGGGCACGACTGAACCCTGATGTAGATGCTGCACTGCGAGAGTTCCTACGAGAGAACTGGGACATTTTCGCCTGGCACCCTTCAGACATGCCAGGGATCCCACGCAGGCTGGCCGAACACAGCTTAAATATCCTAAAAGGATTCAAACCTGTCAAACAAGCCCTTCGGCGTTTTTCCGAACCCAAGAGACAGGCTATGGGAGAGGAGCTAGCCAAGCTATTAGAGGCCGGGTTCATTAGAGACATAAAACATCCGGACTGGCTAGCAAACTTGGTGATGGTACCGAAGAAGGACAAATCCTGGCGCCCGTGTGTCGATTTTAAAGACATTAACAAGGCTTGCCCAAAGGATCCCTTCCCCCTCCCCCGTATCGATCAAATTATCGATGCCACCGCAGGACACGATTCGTTGTGTTTCCTCGACGCATACTCCGGTTACCATCAAATCAAGATGGCAGAATCAGACCAAGCCGCAACAGCATTCATCACACCATACGGCCCATTCTGCTTCAACACAATGCCCTTCGGGCTGAAAAACGCCGGCGCAACATATCAGCGCATGATCCAGACATGTCTGGCAAACCAGATCGGCAAAACAGTGGAGGCGTATGTGGATGATGTGGTCGTCAAATCAAGACATGTCGAATCTCTAGTAGACGACTTGAGGCTTGCATTCGATAACCTCCAAAAATATGACATCAAGCTCAACCCGGAAAAATGCGTCTTCAGCGTTCCAGCCGGAAAGCTCTTGGGCTTCATTGTATTCGGTAGAGGAATTGAAGCAAATCCAGCCAAGATCCGAGCTTTGTCACAATTGGATATCCCAAAGGACCTCAAACAAATACAAAAATTAACCGGATGCGTGGCGGCTTTAAGCCGCTTCATCTCCCGCTTGGGAGAAAAGGCACTACCCCTCTATCGCCTCCTTCGGCGCACCGAACACTTCAAGTGGACGGATGCCGCCACGGCCGGACTTGATGAAATAAAAGCCATATTGGCAACAAACCCAGTCCTGGCCACACCGAACACCGGCGAACTAATGTTATTGTAGATTGCAGCAACACATCAAGTTGTCAGCGCAGTGCTTGTTGTCGAGCGGGAAACGGATGGACACAAATTCCCCCTTCAAAGGCCGGTCTACTACGTGTCCACTGTGCTCACTCCATGCAAATCTCGGTACCCGCATTATCAAAAGATTGCATACGCGGTATTCATGGCATCCCGGAAGCTACGACACTACTTTCAAGAGTGTTCCATAACAGTAGCCTCGGAAGTACCACTCAATGATATTATCAACAACCGCGATGCAACCGACCGGATTGCAAAATGGGCCATCGAGCTTCTCCCGTTCGATATAACCTATAAGCCACGGCGAGCTATTAAATCGCAAGTTTTGGCTGACTTCGTCGCAGAATGGACGGAGGCCGAGCTCCCTAAAGAGTACGGCACATATTCAAACTGGATTATGCATTTCGACGGCTCCAAAATGTTGGCCGGACTGGGGGCTGGCGTCGTCCCGACGTCCCCCACAGGAGACATAGTCCAATATGTGCTCCAGATCATGTACACGGATTCCAACAATGCAGCCGAATATGAGGCCCTCCTACATGGTCTCCGGATAGCAGTATCCATGGGTATCCAGCGCCTAGAGGTACGCGAGGATTCAAACCTCGCGATATCCCAAATAAACAGAGACTTCGACGCCAAGGACCCAAAAATGGCAGCTTACCGCAACACCGTCCTAAAAATGTCAGCTCGGTTTGAAGGGCTGGAGTTTCACCATATAGCCCGAGAAAACAATCAAGCAGCGGACGTCTTGGCACGCATCAGAGAAAAACGCGATGCAGTCCCCCCAACATCTTTTTGGAAAGATTGTTCAAGCCATCCGTAGCATGGGAGGGGGAACCCGCAAATAACAGCCTGGACCCAGCCGCACCACTCGACGCCGAACAATCTGACACGATTGGAGGCTCTGCCAATGAAATTACACCTTCAGCCCACGTAATAATGGCGGTTATCGCCCCGTGGATAGAACCACTCCTAGCCTACCTTACTAGGCAGGAACTCTCGGAGGACCAAAACGAGGCCCGCTGCATAGTGCGGCGATCTAAAGCCTATAGAGTCCATGAGGGAGAGCTTTATAAGAAAAGCACTACCGGAGTCCTTCAAAGGTGCATCTCTGAAGAGGAAGGGCGGAACCTTCTGGCTGAAATTCATGCCGGACTCGGTGGTCACCACACCGCTGCTCGGTCCCTTGTTAGCAAGGCTTTCCGTACAGGCTTTTATTGGCCGACGGCCCGGGCAGACGCTCAGGACCTAGTCCAATGATGCGCTGGTTGCCAACTTTTTACCAACCAAAGCCATATGCCACCCACCGCACTCCAAACTATACCCATCACCTGGCCTTTTGCGGTCTGGGGGCTTGACATGGTTGGACCCCTTAAAGGTGGGACCGATAGGAAAAAATACTTACTGGTCATGGTGGATAAGTTCACCAAATGGATAGAAGCCAAGCCTGTTAAAACGGCCGAATCCGGACCTATGATAGACTTCATATCCGGGGTTGTACACCGTTATGGCGTCCCCCACAACATCATAACCGATAACGGTACAAACTTTACCGCCGATGAGGTAAAACTCTGGTGCAAAAACATGGGCATCAAGCTCGATTATGCTTCCGTCTATCACCCACAAACCAATGGCCAGGTCGAACGCGCAAATGGTCTTATCATGAGCGGCATTAAACCCAGACTGGTGCGGTCCCTCAAGGAATCTAACACGCACTGGGTAGAGGAGCTCGACTCCGTGCTATGGGGGCTGCGGACCATGCCAAATCGCACCACCGGACACACACCATTTTTTGTGGTGTACGGCGCAGAGGCAGTTCTGCCCTGCGACATAATTCATGACTCACCTAGAGTGCGCATGTACAAAGAAAGAGAAGCCAAGCTCGATCGGCAGGACAACTTGGACGCCTTGGAGGAGGAGCGTGACGTGGCAAAAGCCCGTTCCGCATTTTATCAACAGCAGGCCCGAAGATATCAAAGCAGAGAAGTACGGGCCAAAAATTACAATGTTGGCGAACTAGTTCTACGCCTGCCGGATAAGAAAAAGGACAAACTCAAGCCCAAGTGGGAAGGTCCATTCATAATCGACCAAGTCCTGACTGGTGGGGCGTACCGCCTGCGAGATGCGTCGGATAACTGACTCGAGCCGAACCCGTGGAACGCCACCCGTCTCCGAAGATTCTATGCCTAGCGCCGGACTCTGTGTTCGTCTCCTTCCTCTGTCCATTTTTTCCATTTTTCTGTCTTACATTTCTCTCCTTCCCCTCTTTTCTTTTATAGCCCTTAAAGGCTCATCTAGTGACGCGCCACTCGCGCTGATTAAACCTGGGGGCTTCTTTAACAGAAGCTTATTTATACGGGCTTCACGCCCAACACATGCGTCAAACTTCCGCATGTACCTTTTTCTTCACCATTATATGCATCGATATGACTTAAGTTTTGGCCAAGCTGGGTTGCCTGGCTCCTGTGCTTACCCCTACGTTCCCGATTGTTCGGCTAGGCGGTAAAGGGAGCACCTCTGCGATTGTTACTGCCGGGTCAGCCGGATGTGTACCTCAGACTGGGTGAAGCCGAAAGCTAGCGTTCTTAAGGGAATATTCGGTCGGTGAAAAAGATGATCTTTTTACTCATTTTATGCGCCCCCAGATGCTTTTTTCTGCGTCTTTTCATGCAGTCCGGACATGCACTTTAGGGCATGCCTCCCAGCGAAAGGAACCCCTAACAGAACTATTCTCTCTGGAAGATGTTTCTTACTAACCATGTAATATAACATAACTAGTTGGGCACTTGTCTGATAAAGCACTAATGACCCCTACGCCTGGTCTCCACGCATACCCCGGTTCTTATATAACCGCTATGGTATTCGGACACACTCCGGACCGTCAGGTCCCGAGGTTGAAGCGAAAAGGTTGGCAACGACAAACAATCTACAATCCGGCTAGAAGGCATTACACATGTCAATTCAAAATTACATAGTCATTCTGACTGATTGTATTCCTCTTCTATACCATCTAACAGGCTGTCTAATTTACAGTCCTGCTGGGAATACTTCGCGGCCAACTCTACTTGGCCATATACTAAGCTTACAGGGATCTCCTTACCGTCAGGCCTCACTGGTCCGACCTCGGCCATGTGGTTTGGGTCAGACTTCGCAAAACGGCTCTTCACCATGGCCCAGGCTTCCCTAGCGCCTTGTCGGCAGGCCGATATCTTCCACAACCGGAAGCGCCGCCGAGCTCCCTTCAGCTTCTCCGCAAGCTCTCCAAGGCCCTCGGGCATGGAGTGGGCAGGCCATAAGGCTTGGGCAACGCTTTGTATCACCTGCCGAATTCGCTCATGCAGTTGCAAGAGTTCGGGAAGAAGGTCACCCGTAGAACCGGGCATCTCCTCTGCAGGACGACTTGTGAGCATACCTACAGACATTACCCTGTTAGTCGACTTCCTCGCTGAACTCTTTTTTCAAAGTTCGTTCAAGCACTTACTAAATACGCCGCGTCGAAGCCGCTGATTCTCCTTCGTGGAGTCCGACAGCTGGCCACGAACATCTTTAAGTTCGACGTCCAGCTTGGTGTTGGCATCCTGAAGATCATTCTTCTCTCGCCTCACCTTTGTCAACATACTCTCACCGGCCTTTAGCCGGCGTAAGAGTTGTTGCTTTTCCGGATCAAGTCCGGCGCCATATGCAATATGATTTGTCAGATTTGCACCCACACCGCACAATACTAATCTTTCGAAGTGTATCTTACCTGAGGGGGTCTCTTTGGGCTCCCCTGCTGCGGCTAGTGCGGCCTCTAGTTGGGCCTTGCACTTTTCCAGCTCCTGGGATAGTACGGTATTCTTCTCTATAAGAACCTGCATATTAAATGATCCTTAAATCAGTTGCTCTAACTATTTCAAGTCTCGGGGGCTACTGGTATATATATATCTGACCAAAATTTTCTTACCCGTATGTCTTTTACATACTGCTCCATGGCTCTGGCTAAACCATTTTGAGCGACACAGAGGTAGGCATCTCCCGAATTAAAGGCATCTAAAGCCTCTTGGGAGAAACAAGCATCGCGTAGAACTGTCCGGCGACGCCTGTGGTTCATGGCACTCTCCACTTCAGAATTTGTGGCAGATAGCCTGTCCGCATCCTCTGTCGGAGGAGCGTCCGGTGTGCGCCTTGTGCTCGCCTCCGCTTCCTGGCCAAACGTTGGAGCCTGGCTGGTGGAGGCGCGATTGGCAACCTCTCCGGATGTAGTCCGGCGAGGTCTCTTCGTTCTGAAGATAGCACGAACGTTAATATGCCCTGACAGAATAATACCAGGGAAACAGAGGGTGCGCTATACCTTTGCGCCGGTATCTCAGTCCGGACTACATTCCTTTTTGCCCCACAGGGCCCTGCGGCCCCTCGTTGGCTAGCCGCTGCAGGTTCGGCCTCCCGCCTCGGAAATCTCCCCTGCAAAACACGGTTGTCGTCAAAAACACCGGAATACGTGAGAATGGAATCTCTCTCAAGGGAATGAGACTCTGGTTACTGTCACCTGGGAGGCCGGGATTAACCCTGGGTAATCAGCCGTAATGGCTACCAAGGTATTGTCCTTGCTTAGCTGATGGAACACCCCGTCGATAAGCTCCACCGATATGTCCGGATCCTCTTCGGAGTTCGGATCGAGGGACCGTTCTGGGTCCTCGGCCTGTGGAGGGCGGCTATTTATATCCTTTACCTTCTGTCACAGTTCCTGCATTGAAGTCGTTAGACTACATATCTAACCGTGGGAGTATAAAACAAACGGGCAAGCGCAATTGTTCACTTACCCAACTTGGAGGATCGGACCGCGGGTTGACGCGGAGGAATTCCTCCTTTTCTCCCTTGTACAAAGAGGATAAGATCTTTACTAGGGCGGCGGCTGAGGCCGGCCCCTTACGACCGTAACGGCTGGCGTCATCCTCCCCGTTGAAATCCCACATGGGGTGGCCTCTATATTGAAGCGGTTGCACCCCCCGCATAATGCATGCGGCCATGACTCCAATCATGGTTAGTCCGGAATGAGCCAACAGTCTTATCCAACCCATCAGGTAAAGGACGTCTCTGTCGCTTTCTCTCTGAGAGCTCCACGGACGCCAGCTCAAGCGTTTCTTCAATGGAGCACTGTTGAACTCAGGGAGACTGACCCGGATAGGGTCCGGTAGCGGAATGTCATCTATGTAAAACCATTCCGAAGGCCAGTCCTCGGACGCCTTCTTTGGGGTTCCGGATAGGTATCCGGTCCCGGCGATGCACCATACTTCGGCTCCGCCCACTTGGTATATAGACCCCTCTTGAGAACGGGGCACCAGGCAGAATAACCTCTTCCACACCGCGAAATGAGCCTCAACGCCTAAGAATAGCTCGCAAAGGGCGACGAAACCCGCTATATGTAATACGGAGGCGGGCGTGAGATTGTGCAGCTGGAGGCCATAGAACTCCAGAAGCCCACGGAGAAATGGATGAATTGGAAATCCCAGTCCCCTTATTAGATTGGGGACGAGGCACACCCGCTCTCCTTTAGAAGGATTGGGGGTGCTCTCTGCTTGTTTTCCGCCATTGTAGGTGGCGAGACCGGCTCGGACCGGGACCATGTATGCCCGAGGGAGAAATCCCTTGGCCTGAAGCGACACTAACTCGCTATGCGGGATGGTGCAACTCTCCCATTCCCGGGTTTGGGACCGGAGGGGCGAGGGGAGGAGCTGCGACGGCTGGCCATGCTGGAATGGACCTTTGCTGGAAGCGCTCTGATGATAACTCGCGGAGAGGAGAATATGTGGTTTGGACCTAAATCCCCATCCCGTTAAATAGGCGACTCGTTTATACGGCTAGGGGTGTGGATGTGAAAACGCCCCGGCTTTTCGCATTCGTTTGACGTGTGGAAGACGGCCATTATTGGGCGTGGAAGCCGAGGAACACTACATTACAAAAATCAGACATTATTCCTATAGGTACACAGGATTTGGAGAAGAACCTGCCTTGCAATGCCGAACAATCTGCGCACCGGACTCGTCGTCATTGAAGCCTGGTTCGGGGGCTACTGAGGGAGTCCTGGATTAGGGGGTGTTCGGGTAGCCGGACTATACCTTCAGCCGGACTCCTGGACTATGAAGATACAAGATTGAAGACTTCATCCCATGTCCGGATGGGACTTTCCTTGGCGTGGAAGGCAAGCTTGGCGATGCGGATATTCAAGATCTCCTACCATTGTAACCGACTCTGTGTAACCCTAACCCTATCCGGTGTCTATATAAACCAGAGGGTTGTAGTCCGTAGGACATCAACTCCATATACAACAATCATACCATAGGCTAGCTTCTAGGGTTTAGCTTCTAGGGTATTACCTCCATCAGAGGGCCCGAACCTGGGTAAAAACATCGTGTCCCTTGTCTCCTGTTACCATCCGGCCTTGACACATAGTTCGGGACCCCCTACCCGAGATCCGCCGGTTTTGACACCGACAACGTTGTATATTTAGGTCAATCCCCATAGTTCTAGAGTACTCTAAACGTGAATGCTTGTGTTTCAATATTTCGAACGAAGCGCCAAAAGAGCCTCTACTCGCCCGAAACCGCGTGAGACCAATGTTTGGTAGTACAAGGAAATTACTTTTCTAATAACTCCGACCACTGAAACCTACCGGCCCAACGTCCAAAGGTCTAAACCGGGGTAGGTTTGTAGCTTCATCTAGACTTCACACAACCGCATCCAAAAAACATACATACACAATGGCGCCTAAGCACACATGCGCGCGGCCGAAATCTCTCCCGCCCACTATTTAGGACACCTGGGATTACCATCCTACCCCCGACCCGCAGTAGGTCCCAAACTTAAGAGGGGGGCAAAGTTTGTACTTTCCCCAAATTTCAAATAAGCGCGTCCCATCTTCTGTTCAAAAAAGCCAAAAACAAGCGCGTCCCAGACCGAAACATGGTTCCCCCCACCCGTCCGATTCCCCATTCGTACTCTGTGGGCGCCAAAACTACCTCTCCACCAGCCGCGAAACCCCGGCGTCCTCCATCCGCCACCCCATCCCACCCATCAACCGCCGCCCTCCTCCATCACGCCGGAGCCGATACCCCAACGTCGTCGTCCACCGCAACCTCAACCGCAACGCCCTCCATAGCTAGTAGTTGAAGCCGAGGCCGAGTCGTTCGTACCCGAGCCAGTTCACCGCTGCCGCTCCAACTTCGCCACCCTCCACCGCACCGGAGCTGTTCCTGCTACGCCGTCCTTCGCCGCCTCGGATCTGCTTCCCCTCCGCCGACATACGGCCACGGAAACACAGTCAACAATTTGGCCATGGGTTCGTCCAAGCATGCACCCTCCAGAACATCGGTTTCCCCGGTAAAAACAAGAAGATCGGCGCGACATGTGGGGGTGACCACACTGGCAACCAAAAAAGGTACTCCTCTTCCCTTATTCGTGCAAATCTTACGTCTCTGCTTGCACGGTATTCATCCCACAGAAGACACTAGTTGACCGCTTCTTCTTGATACTAGATGTTCCTAGTAACTCGCGATGCACAAGGTTTCTCCTCATATACTATTTCACCTTAGCTAGACGTCCGTCGCCCCCCTTGAATTTCAATTTCTGGCCACTTGATTCCCAATTAATGGAAGCATTCCCCGGCGTAATAGGCGCTAGTACGCCTATGACGCCGGGGAAGCAGCGCCTTGGTGTTTATCATAGGGGCGTGTGCGGCCTAGAGCTACTGGCGCCCGATCTGGAGTTCCGCCGGGATTAAAGGGATGGCCTGGGGCGCTGCCAAGCATGACAGTGGTGTGAGGTCGATGGGAGGGCGGGGCGCCGGAGGCTGGGGTCTGGGCCGGTGGTCGCTGGTGGTTCGAGAAAGATCGTCAACAGTGACTGGCGGGAGGTAGACGAAGGCCATCTTCCCGTTCCTTATAGATCAGACGGTTCATTAAAAAAATCGACTAACCTATTTATTTTCAGTCGACTGTTATCTTAGATATGACCACATGTGGTGGTGTGCCGGAGGAGTACCTACATTTCCTGTGCTCATATATTACAAAATCATACGGAGTAGAATCTAATTTTGTTTGCCATGCAATGTTGTAGAGCTATCATATGTCTCCTGTCATTTATTTTTCAGCCACCTGCTATCTGCTACTTTTACAGTGCACTAGTTCTGCACACACTTCACCCTTACTCTCACTGTTGTGTTTTTATGCAAGGGTATTTCAGACTCCGCTGCCATGAGAGAAGCCAAAAAGAAAAGAGAGAAGTCGCTCCAGTTTGGTGTGCGGGTAGGCAAGACACGTTTCAGTGCTATAATGGGTGCAGTGTCAGCAGATGGAGACGGTAAACATAGCTCTGCAGTTGATGACCTCGCTCGCAATGAACCACCATCCCAGGTGCTTGCTTTAACTTTGAGGTGTCATATGTGGTTGCATGTTCCATATGGTGTCTAGCTTGTATTCGAAAGGCCGAAGTCGGTACGATAAGGAAAGATATTTTTTTACATGAACCACCATCACATGAGCACTAGAAGACAAATAGGCATCACCTGGAAGCCAACTAAAAAGCTACGATGGTGGCAAAGCAGCCCGCCTCCCACTAGGCTCTCAGGTCCTAGATGATCATGCTCACCACTCCAGCCGGATGTCTAGCTTGTATTGCTTCCAATTTGGTTAAATTGCATCTGCTTAGCTTACACATTATACCTTTGAATATGACATGCCTTTATGTTTTTGGTACATACTAGTACATCTATGTATTAACCATGTTCTTACATCAAACTAATGTTCTTGTGTATCCCTCATCAATCACTTATGACGAGGCAGGCAGGCAAGGGGACTACTCCTCATTTAAAGAATGCAACGTCAGCCTCCCGACATGATTCTCAAGAAACAGAAATGCTAGATAAAGATAGTGAACGTAGCTCTGTAGTTGATTACATCATTTCCCCTACACTAGCATCGCAGGTGCTTACTCTAACTTGGTAGCGTGATATGTGGTTGCATGTTGCATATGGTGTCTAGATTGTAACTCTTCCAATCTGGTTAAACTGCATGTGCTAGTCTGCTTAGCTTATACATTATACCTGTTAATGTGACATGCCTTCCTGTATTTAGTACATAGTACACCTGTCTATTAAGCATGTCCTTACATAAAACTATTGTTTCTTTGTATCCCGCATCAATCAACATGATGAGACACCTTTAGTATATGCAGTGCGATATTAGTTGCATCTTTCATATGATTTATAGCATGCGCTGCTTCTAATTTGTTGAAATTCCATTTATGATGGGACACTTTTAACTTGGCAGAGTCATATTGGTTGCATCTTTCATGTGGTGTCTAGCTTGCATTGCTTCTTATTTGTTGGAATGGTTTCTGCTTAGTTTACACAAACATTGTGAACATGCCATGCCGTCCTGTTTTTCGTACATATTCCATCCTGGTATCATGTGTTTGCCTTACATCAAAGTAGTGATTGTCAGTATCATGCATGAATGAGTTCTAAAGAGAGAATTTTATTTCTTTTTCTTGTCGGTTTTACTCGACAATTCAAAATCAATAAAGCAGAAGGAAGTTAGCAAGGCAGCAGATAAAGGTGCTCCTTCCGAACGGAGGGCCTCTACAGTTTCTACTCCTCCACAACCCCAAGATGATTTCCAAGACAACACATGCATAGACACTCAACAAAGCTGTGTTTATGATGAGCACGTCTCCCCTAGTGCAGCATCACCGGTGCTCCCTCTAACTTGGCACTGTTATATGTGGTTGCATGTTATGTGTGTTGTCTAGCTTGTATTGATTTTAATTTTGTTGAATTCCATCTGCTTACTTTACACATTATACTTGAGTAAGACACGTGTTCCTGTTTCTAGAACATACAATATCTGTCTATCACACCATGTTCTTACATCATATTACTACTGTTGTGTAACCTGCAACAATCACTTATCATAAGACACGTTTGACTTCGAAGTGTGACATAGGTTACATCTCACATTCTTTTCTAGCTTGTACTACTAATTTGTTGAAATGGCACTTATGACGAGACAATTTTAACTTGGTAGAGTGATATTCGTTGCATCTTTCATATGGTGTCTAGCTTTCATTGCTTCTAATTTGTTGAAATGCCTTCTCCTTAGTTTACACATCATAAGCTGTGAATATGCAATGCTGTGAATATGCAATGGCACTAATGACAAGAGACCTCTAACATGGTAGTGTGATGTTGTTTGTATCTTGCATATGATTTATTTCTTGTACTGCTTCACATTTGTTTAAACACCATTTATGATGAGACACTGTTAACTTGGCAGAGCGATATTTGTAGCATCTTTCATATGGTGTCTACCTTCCATTGCATTGCTTCTAATTTGGTGAAATGTCTTCTTCTTAGTTTACACATCATAGTTCTGGTTATCTCTTCCGTCCTGTTTTTCATACATATTACATCCTCCTATCATGTGGTTGTCTAACATCATAGTTCAGTTCATCTGCATCACACATCAATTTGTTCTGAAGAACTAAATTGTTATTCGTTTTTCTTGTCGGCTTGACTTAACATGGCACAGAGAAAGAGGAAGAAACACAGAATGGCAGGGAATGAGAAGCGGATGAATCCTACAGATTCTGCTGGTACTGATGGTGCAATAGAAGGTCAAAGTCCAGCAGAAAATTCTACAAACACGGCATCCCATGCTACACGAGTTGCAAAAAAAGACAAACAGAAACAAATAGCTGCCACCAAACAAGCAGAGACAACCCTAGTTCTTGCAACACCTACCACAGTACTACCAGCTGCACGACGTACTCGTGCGTCAACTGAGCTAGCAGAACGTTCCCAAGCTCCCTTGCCACCTGACACTACTTCCCAAGCACTCTTGACACAAGACAAGTTGGCAATATCAGATGAACCTTGTGAGCTTCAACAGCAAGAAGGTAGTTGCTGGAGTCAAGTTACAGTTGCATGCTTCTTTATATGTAGTCTCATAGTTTGATGTACACTAACACTTCCTATGTTTGTTGTTGGACTAGCACCTAGGCGCAAGAGGAAACAAACATCAGGGATAATGCTCGATAGGTTAACTAAATCTAGAGGAGGAAGAATGGAGTTCCGTTTTGAGGCAGGTTTAAAAAGGCCACGTGATGCTACAGAGTCAACCAAGTTAGTATCAGAGGCAGCGATTGCTGTTAGGTGTAATGTACGTATCCTCCCAACATGGCTTCAGTACAGGAATGACAAAGACGAAACCCAGTTCAACACCTTCCTCGACCATTTATCTGTAAGTATGGTTATGTATGGAAACTAGTAATATCGTCTTGCTCTGTCCAATACTTTCTAGGTTGCTGATAATGAGACTCCCATAATTTTCAACTGATGAGGTTCAAGTTGGATAGCCAAGATGATGCAACCAGACAAGCTTGCACCCATGTTTTCAAGTCTGCTCTGCGATAGTATCGGTATAACTTGAGGAAAACTCACTTTGAAGGCAAGGCTAATAGTGAACTTGCCCAAACATCTCCAGTGGAAAATATATCTGATGAAGACTGGAGAGGCCTCGTTAAACACTGGTCCGATCCGAAGTATTAGGTACATTATATATATGTCATCAGATCACATGTTAAAGTCCTATTTACGCATGTGCCATACAAATCTATCTTCTTGTAGGTGAACTGTTCAAAGAACAAGGCCAACCGTACGAAAGTGAAATTCCAACAGATGACAGGATCTCGTAGCTATATTGCACACTGCGAGGCTCTTGTAATTAGCTGCTGTTTCACTCTTTTTGTTGTACCATATTATTAGATCTATATTGACTTGTTCCAAATGTAGAGGAAAGCCCGCAAGGACCAAAAAGTACCTGAACCAAATGCTGTGGAAATCTTCAAGGACTGTCACACCAGCAAGAAGAAGGGCATGACTACACCAGTCAAAGCCGTTGTTGTAAGTCCTTAATCCTCATGCCTTTTAACTACTACTTACTTTGACTTGTGCCTTGAACTGCATGGTTTGCAGCCAATGTCTATTACTCTATTCAATTTTATACACAATTGTCTTAGCGTATCATTGCACCTTACAAGGTTTAAAAGAGAGGAGTGATGTTCCTTTCATCTTGACCCGTAATCTAGTTCCATGCTGGACTTGCCCACACAACGTTACAATTGCCTGTTTGTCTGTTCTCAGTTGTTTTGTGATATGAATGACATCATACTATGATTATCGTATTATAAACTTCGTCTCTTCATCCTTAGCCCTCAATACAATGTGAAGAAATAGACAATACATTGGAGATGGTACATGGTCATATGTTTGGAACCTGGTTTTATTATGTACTTTGCAATAAAATACAACTAATATTTTACATGGGTTCACCAGAATAAGTTATATATATAGACCAAAGCTATTTTGTTTGGTTTTGCTGCCTCCTTAATATCTTCTGTTCTAGTACTACTAATGTAAAACCTCAACTTTTCAGCGAGCTATGGAAAAAATGGTGGAACCGCCACCTTCTGAAGGTGGTGAGGGAACTATAACCGCAATGTCAGCTCTTGCTGCAGTGGGTCAGTACCTGTCCACTAACAGTGCCAAAATCATGTTCCCGCGTAATACTGGGTTGGTTGTTAAGGCAATATCGTCCAAACTGCCTCATGATCAAGATATGCAAGCTCAAAGCAATGTTGTATCTGCGCTCCAGACACAAGTCCATTCCCTAACAGAGACCCTTTGTGAAACAAGGAGAAACATTGCTCAATGTCGTCAAGATATGCATGGTTTTGAAACCAGACTATCAGACATTTGCTATGTTGTTCAGGAGCCTAGGGGAAATGAAGGCGAGGGTTATGGTGCTCCATCGGACAATACAACATGAACACGTAACAGTCAGGTTAAATGAACTGAGCTTCTGAACTTCTGGTGGTGCATTTATCTGCTAGACTGTTAAGTTTTATGCCAACCTTCCTTTTTTTATATAGTTATAATTTGTTTTGGTGAATGTATTCTTAACGTGCAGCCACCGCCTGAAGAAAATAGCAAGCCATTTTTGTATAGTGTAGGGTGTTCCCTATATTTGCACTGGTGGCGATCTTTGATGCCGAGTGGATGTAATCGTGCAATCGCCTTAATAGCCTAGCGTTAGTTTCGGCCTTATTTATTTCCTAGTCTTCTTTTCCCCTAGTTTGCTAGTGGCCGCAACTACCATGGGCCATATACGGGCCGTAGGATCCATGGGTCACCTACGAGCCATCGATAAATGGGCCTGTAATTGGTGGGCCTCGGGCCGTCGGATAAATGTGTCTACATGGGCCATAATCGGGCGTAATTGGTATCGGCCCAGCATGGTAACAGGTCGTTAACAGGCCGTAGGATAGCAAAGGCTTAATTCTGTCACAGGCATAATGGGTCGTTAATGGGCCAGAATATAGGACGGGCTAGAAATGGGGCAACGGGTTAACAGGCCAGAAACGGGCCGACTCTTGCCATGGGCCGATTTTGGCCCATTAGGGTAACAGGCCAGTAACGGGCCGACTCTTGCCATGGGCCGAATTTGGCCCATTAGTGGAATAGGCCAGTAACGGGCCGGAAGTAATCGAGGGCCGAAAAGGAGCCCAAGAACGTATGGGCCGTCAATAGGCCGAAAGCTAACACGGGCTAGAAACGGCCCATGTAAATCACGGGCCGTTAACGGGTATAAAGAAAATTACTATTCATTATGGGCTAGACTCATCGTGGGCCTGTAATGGGCCGAAAGACGTCGTGGGCCATACATGGGCCGAAAGTGAAATGGGCTGGTATTATATTCGATGGCCCACATGACGTTGTTGGGCCGATTTCCTTTAGGGCCTAACGGGCCGTGAGTTAACGGGCCATAAAATGGGCTATATGCGAAGAGACCGTTAACAGGCTTTTCATGGGCCAGCCCGTTAACTTTTGACCAAGTCAAACGGGCCGGCTTTGTAAGCTAAATGGGCCACTGTTGGGCCGTGCCACATGTCGACATATCATTGGCGCCTATCTGACCCACTGATGAGCTGACACGTGTTTCGTCCGGCCAATAAGAATTTTACACGTGGAAATTTCCCATTGGTCAGGGCTGTTAACGGGTTATCGGATCCAAAACCCGACCCGATAGCTTAATGGCGTTCCGTTACGGTGGATGCCACATGTCGATCACCCTTGACGAAAGCACTTCTGTGACGTGCGATTTATCGTCATGGAAGGGGACACTTCCGTGATGATAATTTTGGTAATGTCATGGAACACTTCTACGACAGCACAGGTATGACTATCTTGATTCTGTCATAAATTTGTCATGGATGTACATGCATGACAAAAAAAGCGACCTACTGTGACAAACACGTATCATCACGGAAGTGTATTTTTTTTGTAGTGTAACCGATGCTTCCAGAGATTACCTGGATTGTTGTGCTGGTTCTCTTTTCAGGGAAAGAACACCGGATGAAGTTGAAATATTATTGAATAATATGATGACAAATGAAAATAATTGGGCACCTCCTGAGCCAGCTCCTACTCCAATTAATGATCCTATTCCTAAACAAACTCCGAAGAAGAGAGGTGTTCTATTTCTTAGTCCTGAAGATATGCAAGAGGCAAAGAAATCTATGAAAGAAAAATGTATTAAAGCCAAAGATGTTAAGAATTTACCTCCTATTGAAGAAATACATGGTCTCAATTTACCGCCTGATGAATAAATATATGATCTTAATCCTTTATTTATTGAATAACCTCCAGACCTCGATAACCCGACACAGGTAGTAAAGGTAAATTCTCTCTATAGATATGATAAAGATGAAATCCCTCATACTAAAATTGCTAGTCAATGCTTGGATGAGTTTGATAATTTTATGTTTAAGCAAGAAGACTTCAATGCTTATTTTGGTAGACAATTAAAACAAGATGCTGATATGATTAAATACTTGGGTGATTATGTGGCTAATATTAGAGGTGAACTTAAACTTGTTAGCAAAGATGCTTCTATGGTTACCACTCAAGTAGAACAAGTACTTAAAGCTCAAAAAGAATTTCTCAATGAGATGAATAGTAAGAAAAATGATTATGTTGTTAAAGTGGCTACTAGAACTGGTAGAATGACTCAGGAACCTTTGTATCCTGAAGGCCACCCTAAGAGAATTGAGCAAGATTCTCAGAGAAATAAAATTGATGCACCTAGTTCTTCAAAAAAGAAGAAAAAGAAAAATGATAGAACTGTGCAAACTTCTAGTGAACCTATTGCTGAACCACCTGATAATCCAAATAATATTTCTATTTATGATGCTGAAACTCAATCTGGTAATGAACACGAACCTAATGAAAATGTTAATGATGATGTTCATAATAACGCTCAACCTAGTAATGATAATGATGTAGAAATTGAACCTGCTGTTGATCTTGATAACCCACAATCAAAGAATCAACGTTATGATAAGAAAGACTTTGTTGCTAGGAAACATGGTAAAGAAAGAGAACCTTGGGTTCAGAAACCCATGCCTTTTCCTCCCAAACCATCCAAGAAAAAGGATGATGAGGATTTTGAGCACTTTGCTGAAATGATTAGACCTATATTTTTGTGTATGCGATTGACTGATATGCTTAAAATGAATCCTTATGCTAAGTACATGAAAGATATTGTTACAAACAAAAGAAAGATACCGGAAGCTGAAATTTCCACCATGCTTGCTAATTATACTTTTAAGGGTGGAATACCAAAGAAACTTGGGGATCCAGGAGTACCTACTATACCATGCTCCATTAAAAGAAACTATGTTAAAACTGCTTTATGTGATCTTGGAGCCGGTGTTAGTGTTATGCCTCTCTCTTTATATCGTAGACTTGATTTGAATAAGTTGACACCTACTGAAATATCTTTGCAAATGGCTGATAAATCAACTGCTATACCCGTCGGTATTTGTGAGGATGTGCCTGTTGTGGTTGCAAACGTTACTATTTTAACAAACTTTGTTATTCTTGATATTCCCGAGGGATAGTATGTCTATTATTCTTGGAAGACCTTTTCTTAATACTGCAGGGGCTGTTATTGATTGCAAAAAAGGCAATGTCACTTTTCATGTTAATGGTAATGAGCATACGTTACACTTTTCGAGAAAACAACCTCAAGTTCATAGTATCAATTCTATCAGAAAAATTACATCGATTATATTTGAAGGTTTTGAATTTCCTCTTCCTACTGTCAAGAAGAAATATGATATACTTATTATTGGGGATGTGCATATCCCTGTTGAGGTAACCTAGTGTTATTCGAAATTTCTCCGGTTTCATGTTAATCAGAATGGGTTTGTTAAAAAGACTTGATCAACCTTGTTAGTGGATTCCTTTTGACGACCATGAGATGGATGAAACTAGAAGCACAACCCTCTGAACCGTTTCTATACTTTCTGTTATTTAGTTGAAATAAAGTAAAAATAAATAATTTTCTGTCTGTTATCTGATTATCCATGCAATATAAAAATACCTCGAAAATAAAAGTTCTCCAAATGCCCTGAAAATTAAATATGATTTTTATAGAATATTTGAGGATTTATGGAACAAAATACACACCAGGGGGGCCAACCACCTTGCCACGAGGGTGGAGGGCGCGCCCCCTGCCTCGTGGGCACACGGCGGCCCTCCTCCACTTATTCTTTCAGCCACACACTTCATCTTCCTCCCCCAAACACGAAAAACCAGCTCAAACCCGAGTCCAAGCTCATTTTGCTGCCATTTTCGATCTCCTTGCTCAAAGCACCTCTCACAAAACTGCTTGGGGAGATTGTTCCTTGGTATGTGACTCCTCCATTGGTCTAATTAGTTTTTGTTCTAGTGCTTTATTCATTGCAAATTTGTGTTTCTTAGGTGACCTTGTTCTTGAGCTTGCATGTCAAATTTATATGGTCAAAAGTAGTTTTGATGCATGATATAGGCCCTAGGCACTTGTAGGAGTAGTTGCTATCAATATTATTGAGTTTGGTTTACTTTTATTTTGAAGTTACTAAAAAATTTCAGAATTTTTCAGCGGAAGAAATATGTTTAGGAAAATGTTCCAAGGTGGTTCTTCAAAGAAGCAAGGACCCAGGCTTGCAATGCATGATGCTGACGAAGAACCACCAAGAGACGCTCCAGTGCGTCCTTGTGAGTGGCCTTCTGAAAATTTTATGGATCGAGCGGGAATCAAAGAATAATTTAACGCATATTTGCGTAATGCCGATCTTGAGGACTTTGAGGCAGACAAATGCCACCAGTATCATGAGCTCACAAGCTCTTTTGTGAGGAGGTTTGAGTATTCATCTTCGCGTAATTCTCCTTCAGTCATGTTTGATCTTTATGACAAATCTTATACCATGGACTTAGAGGATTTCACTTTTGCTTGCAAACTTCCACAATGGGGTAGTGTTAGGGATCCCCCTAAATCTGAATTTAGAAACTTTCTTACTAGTATAACTGTAGGGGAATCCAGAGATATAACGCAAGCTACCATAGGGAGCATTCACTTTCCTGCTATACATTATTTTGCTCTCTTCATAGGTAGGTGCATAAATGCTAAGGATGAAGCATGCCACATGTGTGTCCCTGACCTTAGCATTCTCAGGAGTGCTGTGTCAGGAGACCAATCTTATCATATGGGAGCCATTATAGCTTGTAGGTTGCATCATAATAGACATAATGGAGATTTCTTTGGAGGAATTTATGCAACCCGCTTAGCTAAATTTCTTGAGATAGACATTCGTGAAGGAGACATGGAGTTGCCTCCTACTTATTTAGATTTTGATTCTATGGTTTCCCACCATTTTGTCGAGAGGAACAAATCACCTCTCCAGTACCGACTAATCTTTGACAGACGCTGTGCTGTCCATATTACTCTCCCTGCTCCTGCTTTCTTTGATTATCAGGCAAGAGGAGGATATACTATTACCAGAGAGGAGGCAGATGAGTATGAGAGGAGAGCGGAGGCCGCTCGTCGCCACACTGCAGCTCAGGAGGAGATAGCCGCTGCATTGCAGTACGACCCCAACAACTATTATTATGGATATCCGCCAGGCCAGCCGTGGCCATAGACCAACTTAGGCCAAAAGCCTAAGCTTGGGGGAGTACGTATTTCTCACCGACATTACATTTATGTTCACACACACTCATTGCTAGATGTCAGTGCTCATACTTTTCCATTGTATCATCCATGCTAGTTTATTTTCTTTTATGCTTTCTTCTTGTGTGATTAATAAACCTTAAGAAAAACCAAAAAAATTAGTTGTAGCTTTTAATTAATTTACTTTCCATGCTTGTAGTAGTAATTAAAAAAGAAAACCCAAAAATATTTCCTGTTCTTCTTTTGCTTGTTGGGAGCTTTCCTGTGTAAATAGTTTTATTTCTTTTCTTTTCTTTGGGGGTCAGTAGGAGAAGACCATGATTAAATTGTTGAAGTGGCTCTTACATGTATTATTGTTTATCTGACAAAAGAGCCCATATTGCCTTGTCTTCTCATGTTTATTGAATGCTCGCAGATTCCAGCTTAGTCCAATGCACGTGCACTCTTATTATTATTCACATTGTTCGGCCGTGCAAGTGAAAGGCAATTATGATGATATATGATGGACTGACTGAGATGAGAAAAGCTGGTATGAACTCGACCTCTTTTGTTTTTGTAAATATGATGAGTTCATCGTTCTTAATTCAGTTTGTTATGAATAAACATGTTTGCAATGACAATTAGAGATCATAGTTGCTTGTGCCATGCTTGATTAGCTATGAGTTATAATGATTTACCTTGCGTTCTAACATGCTATTAAAATGGTTATGATGTGGTATGATAGGGTGGTATCCTCCTCTGAATGATTTAAGTGACTTGAGTTGGCACATGTTCACGCATGTAGTTGAAACAAATCAACATAGCCTTCACAATATTTATGTTCATGGTGGATTATATCCTACTCATGCTTGCATCCAATGTTCATTAATTTTAATGCATGTACATGGCTGTTGTCACTCTCTAGTTGGTCGCTTCCCAGTCTTTTGCTAGCCTTCACCTGTACTAAGTGGGAATACTACTTGTGCATCTAAACTCCTTAAACCCCAAAGTTATTCCACATGAGTCCACTATACCTTCCTATATGCGGTATCTACCTGCCGTTCCAAGTAAATTTGTATGTGCCAAACTCTAAACCTTCAAATAATCATCCTGTTTTGTATGCTTGAATAACTCATGTATCAACTAGGGCTGTCTATATCTTCCATGTTAGGCGGGTTATTCTCAAGAGGAGTGGACTCCGCTCCTCACTCACGAGATAAAGGGCTGGTCACCGGGATGCCCAGTCCCATGCTTTATGCAAACTAAATCAAAAATAATTGCAAACAAAACTCCCGCTGGGACCTGCTGTATGTTGGAGGCACTCGTTGCTTCGAGCAAGCCATGGATTGATGTTTGTTGGTGGAGTGGGAGTATAAACTTTACCATTCTGTTTGGGAACCGCCTATAATGTGTGTAGCATGGAAGATATCACCATCTCTTGGTTGTTATGTTGACAATGAAAGTATACCGCTCAAAATGTTATTCACCTCTGTTTCAAAACCGAGCTCTGGCACCTCTACACATCCCTGCTTCCCTCTGCGAAGGGCCTATCCATTTACTTTTATCTCGAGTCATCACCCTCTTATTAAAAAGCACTAGTTGGAGAGCACCGCTGTCATTTGCATTCATTACTATTAATTTATTGGGTGTGACTATGATTGGATCTCTTTTACCGTGAATTACAATGTCTAGTCAGTCCTTGATCTTTAAAGGTGCTCTGCATTTATATTTTGCGGTCTCGGAAAGGGCTAGCGGGATACCATCTTGTTATATGATATCATGATTGTTTTGAGAAAGTGTTGTCATCCGAGATTTATTATTATGGCTTGCTAGTTGATTAAGTTATTGATATGAGTAATCATGAGACCTGAGAATTATTGCAAATGTGGTTAGTTATAATCTTTGCTGAAAACTTGAATGCTAGCTTGACATATTTACAACAACAAGAGCAAACAAAGTTTGTAAAAGTTTTTCTTTATTTCTTTCAGTTTGTCAACTGAATTGCTTGAGGACAAGCAAGGGTTTAAGCTTGGGGGAGTTGATACGTCTCCAACGTATCTACTTTTACAAACACTTTTGCCCTTGTTTTGGACTCTAACTTGTATGATTTGAATGGAACTAACCCGGACTGACGCTGTTTTCAGCAGAATTGCCATGATGTTGTTTTATGTGCAGAAAACAAAAGTTCTCGGAATGACCTGAAACTCCATGGAATATCTTACAATAAATAATAAAAAATCCTCGCCAAACATGAAGACCAGGGGGCCCACACCCTTCTCACGAGGGTGGGGGGTGCGCCCCCTAGGGCACGCCCCCTACCTCATGGCCCCCCTGGAGACCCCCCGACTCCAACTCCAACTCTATATAATTGCTTTCGGGGAGAAAAAAATAAGAGAGAAGAAATCATCATGTTTTACGATACGGAGCCACCGCCAAGCCCTAAAACCTCTCGGGAGGGCTGATCTGGAGTCCGTTCGGGGCTCTGGAGAGGGGGATTCGTCGCCATCGTCATCATCAACCATCCCCCATTACCAATTTCATGATGCTCACCACCGTGCGTGAGTAATTCCATCGTAGGCTTGCTGGACGGTGATGGGTTGGATGAGATTCACCATGTAATCGAGTTAGTTTTGTTAGGGTTTGATCCCTAGTATCCACTATGTTCTGAGATTGATGTTGCTATGACTTTGCTATGCTTAATGCTTGTCACTAGGGCCCGAGTGCCATGATTCCAGATCTGAACCTATTATGTTTTCATCAATATATGAGAGTTCTAGATCCTATCTTGCAAGTCTATAGTCACCTATTATGTGTTATGATCCGTTAACCCCGAAGTGACAATAATCGGGATACTTACCGGTGATGACCGTAGTTTTACGAGTTCATGTATTCACTATGTGCTAATGCTTTATTCCAGTTCTCTATTAAAAGGAGGCCTTAATATCCCTTAGTTTCCATTAGGACCCCGCTGCCACAGGAGGGTAGGACAAAAGATGTCATGCAAGTTCTTTTCCATAAGCACGTATGACTATATTCGGAATACATGCCTACATTACATTGACGAATTGGAGCTAGTTCTGTGTCACCCTATGTTATGATTGTTAGATGATGAATCGCATCCGTCATAATTATCCATCATTGATCCGATGCCTACGAGCTTTCCATATACTGGTTTACGCTTATTTATTTTCCCATTGCTATTGTTACAATCACTACAAAACACCAAAAACATTACTTTGCTTTCATTACTCTTTTGTTACCGTTACCATCACTATCATATTACTTTGCTATTAAACACTTTCCTGCAGATACTGAGTTTCCAGGTGTGGTTGAATTGACAACTCAACTGCTAATACTTGAGAATATTCTTTGGCTCCCCTTGTGTCGAATCAATAAATTTGGGTTGAATACTCTACCCTCGAAAGCTGTTGCGCTCCCCTATACATGTGGGTTATCATACTCCAACGGTTAACCGGGGAACCGTAAAGGCCTTGTGTGTGTTGCAGCCCAACACCCCTCCAAAGTGGCCCAAAACCCATCCAAACCCCCTCCATCCTCTCGGCTGTTCGATCACAATTGCGTGGCCGAAAACTGCACCTCATTTGGACTCTCCTAGCCCCGTCTAGCTATAAATAGGTGCCTCCCCTCCGAAATTCGCGCTGATGAAACCCTAGATTTTCCTCTCTCGCCCGCCGGACATGTCCGTCCTGGACCGGACGTAATCGCGCCGCTGCCCTCGCCCAGTCCGGAGCTGCCACGTGGCGTTGCCGCCGCCCCTGTGCCGCCGGCCCGTAGCGGGCCCCCGAAGCCCGACTCCGCTGCCCGCCTACCGCGCCGCTTCGCCCGTCTCCCCGCCGCCCGAGCACCACCCACGCTATGCCGCCTCCGCTTCACTGCCGGACCACGCCGCCACCGTGCGCCGCCCGCCGGACCTCGCCGAGCTTGCCGCCGCCGCCCGCGTGAGCTCCGGCAAGTGCCTCCTCCCCGTGCCGCCCGATCCCGCGCAGGACCTCCTCATCGGATCCTCCTCTACTCCCTCGACTCCAGCCACCGCAGGCGATTCCGGCGAGTCCGACCCCGTCCAACCTCGATCCACGTGCCTAGAACCCTAGATCTATTCTAGAGGTTGACTCTCCAATTTTCTCTAAGTCCCCAGTTCCTTTTTTTTTCATGCACTATTCATCATGTCACAACTTTGCATCCGTAGCTTCGTTTGGGCGTGTAATATATCAAATTGTTCGTCTGGATGTGCTCTTCATTTTGTTCCATTGCACCATGCTTGTTTGAGTCCATCTTGATGCCTAAAATGCTGTTGCAAGAGTGCTTCATAATGTTAGTTCCTGGTACTTAGCAGATCTTGAGCATTTGTCATTTTTGCCATGATTAATGTGTGCTGCATATGAGCATGAGCTCTACATGTGTTTTGGGCTATGCCATGCCATCTTTACAAGGGTGTATGCCATGTATTTTTGTTGATCAATGTGGTGACTAACACATGCATGCAAAGTAGCTCTCGTGATGTTGCTGATTTCAGGGACTTAGAATTTCACTGTCATTTCCATGTTGTTATTTTTATGCCATGTATTCATGTTGCCACCGAGTGATCCATGCCTTTTTTGAGTATGTTCAGTAAGGATTATTTTGACATATGGTTATGCTCTAACCATCCACGTCCTTGTTTGCATTTATGGAGTACCCTAGCATGATTCAATCTTGCTCTAGTTTTGCTATAAAATGTTCTTGGCAGATTGTTTACGTGTTAATCAATTTTGCCAAGGTTGTTGTAGTTGATCCATGCATGCTGTAAGTTTGTTCTTGCCATGTTTAGCTTCTTGATCATGTCTTCTTGCTGGTAGTATGCTTAGTTTGTCATGCATTGCCTTGTGGTGAGTGCATCGTGCTCGCATACATGCCTACATAATTCTGATTTTGCCATGTCCAGTTTTCTGCTAATTCTGAATCTGTTAACAAAACTTGCTATGTTTACATGGGTGCCATCATATCGTATGTTCCTTTTTGGCTTATGGTCATTAAGGGACTTTTGTTAAATGCTTTGAGTAGTTTCATGCCATGCCTTGCTTTGCTATGTCCTATTCCTGTAGCATGTTGTTATCTTGCTCTAAACATTGCCTCCTGATGTTAATTCCAGACACGTTAGTGTTTTCACTAAGTCTGTGAAGCTGTTATCTTTTCACTTTTGCCATGCTTGTTTGAACCTGCTATTGTGTGATTTAGCCGTAGCTCAGTGTTCATCTTTTGTCAAGCATCTTGAGTAGATCACTGCCATGTGCTTTGTTGCTATGTTAGAGTGCAGTAGCTTAGTTTCTTGGTGCATTTTAGATGGCATCGTGTTGTTAATCGCAGAATCATGCCATTATTGTTTTGCTTGCCATTTGCAAACCGTGCATCCAATTTCGGTGATCTTTATATCGATTTTGACCGAAATCAACTCATCTTTCCAGTGGCACTCTTGGTTTGTCAAGTTGAGGCCTGGTTCAATCTTTTCCTTCCGAAGCATGCACATGCATTGCATATTACATCCCGCATATCATGCAATGGTTTGCATCATGTTGCTTTTGCATTGCACCGTGGTTGATTGTGTTTCCCTTGCTTGTGTTTGTGCTTTGGGTAGAGCCGGGAGACGAGTATGTGATCGAGGAACCCGTTGAGTACGCGTACGAGGATCAAGCTTACGTCAACTCGGAGAACTTTGCAGGCAAGATGACCGTAGCCTCGAAATCACTTCTATCTTTGCTTGCTAGTTGCTCGCTCTATTGCTATGCCTATGCCATGATACCTACCACATGCTTATCATGCCTCCCATATTGCCATGTCAAGCCTCTAACCCACCTTGTCCTAGCAAACCGTTGTTTGGCTATGTTACCGCTTTGCTCAGCCCCTCTTATAGCGTTGCTAGTTGCAGGTGAAGTTTGGAGTTTGTTCCTTGTTGGAACATGATCATTGTTGGGATATCATTATTATATCTTGTTTACTTTAACGCACCTATATACTTGGTAAAGGGTGGAAGGCTCGGCCTTATGCCTGGTGTTTTGTTCCACTCTTGCCGCCCTAGTTTCCGTCATACTGGTGTTATGTTCCTTGATTTTGCGTTCCTTACGCGATTGGGTTATAATGGGAACCCCTTGACAATTCGCCTTGAATAAAACTCCTCCAGCAAAGCCCAACCTTGGTTTTACCATTTGACACCTAGCCTTTTTCCCTTGGGTTTCGCGGACTGAAGGGTCATCTTTATTTTAAACCCTCGGGCCAGTGCTCCTCTGAGTGTTCGTCCAAACTAGAGCCCCTTGCAGCGCCACCTCGGGGAAACTCGAGGGTTGGTTTTAGTTGTACGGATTGCTTATCCGGTGTGCCCTGAGAACGAGATATGTGCAGCTCCTATCGGTATTTGTCGGCACATTCGGGTGGCTTTGCTGGTCTTGTTTTACCATTGTAGAGATGTCTTGTAACCGGGATTCCGAGTCTGATCGGGCCTTCCTGGGAGAAGGAATATCCTTCGTTGACCATGAGAGCTTGTGATGGGCTAATTTGGGACAGCCCTGCAGGGTTTTGAACTTTCGAAAGCCATGCCCGCGGTTATGGGCAGATGGGAATTTGTTAATATCCGGTTGTAGAAAACCTAACACTTAACTTAATTAAAATGCATCAACCGCGTGTGTAGCCGTGATGGTCTCTTTTTGGCGGAGTCTGGGAAGAGAACACGGTCTCATGTTAAGCTTGAATGTAAGTAGTTCTAGGATCACTTCTTGATCATAGATTATCGACCGTGCCTTGCTCCTCTTCTCGCTCTCATTTGCGTAAGTTAGCCACCATATATGCTAGAGCTTGCTGCAGCTCCACCTCACTACCTTTGCCTACCCATAAGCTTAAATAGTCTTGATCGTGAGGGTTTGAGATTGCTGAGTCCCCGTGACTCACAGATTACTTCCAAAACCAGATGCAGGTGCCGATGATGCCATTCCAGGGGATGCGACCGAACTCAAGTGGGTGTTCAATGAGGATTCAAGACATTACTATGTTTCCTTTCTAGACGATCAGTAGTGGAACCCAGTTGGTGCAATCGGGGATCTATCGCATTTGGGGTTGTCTTTATTTTGGTTCCGTAGTCGGACCTTGATTGTATCCTGGATGATGTAATGCTATTGTGTGAAGTGGCGATTGTAAGCCAACTCTTTATCTCTTTCTGATTCAGTACATGGATGTGTAAAGATTACCCCTCTTGCGACATGCCTACAATGCGGTTATGCCGCTAAGTCATGCTCCGACACGTGGGAGATATATCCGCATCGTGGGTGTTACAGAGCACAAGCACTATGTGCCCTGTAATTTGATGTGATCCATGATTGCAATCCAAATTCGCTACTCCATTGATGGTACACCATTCAAAGCATCATCATGAAGTACTATGGTGCGATTGCACAAGTGGAAAGAAGGTGGCGAAGTGGTGCATCACTCATATAGCTAGTAAGTTTTGCTTCTTGTTACTTCATGTGTCGTCAATTCATTGATTTACTCAATGTTGCAACTTGTTGATCACGTCATTGTATAGCCCGGATGCGCATGCACGTTGTACAAAGGATGAAGGGCAAGTCATTCACATTGATGCATTGTTGGATGAAGCTTAATAGTCAATGCAATTGGATCAACAAGACGTGCCTATGAAGTTCGAACTCAAGGAGTTAAGCTTCACACGAAGGCAACTTTCAAGGAATATAGTTGAATTTGGGATCGATGAATTTAAAAACTTGTTGAACATCCAATGCTTTAGGATTTAAATATGGTTGAATTGGTGCCGATTGATGATTCAAAGTGACGGTGCATGGCAGACATTTTGTTTATTTTTATTCTTTTTTTTGGAAAAGGGGCATACATTTGGTGCCCCCCTTGACTACTGTCTGCGGGCATGTCTGTACATGTACATGTCCGTAGACATTAGGAGTCGTTCGTTGGTTGAACGACGTTGGAGTTGCCCTTACCTATCCAAATCGGTTGTTGAGGGGGGGGGTCTGATTTTTTGCCCAGACATCTTTGTGCTTTGATGATTAGCCCATATTTTCATTGTCATTGATGACTGGTCTTATGCCACACCTTTTCTAGAAACTTGATTTTTCCTTGACAAGATGTACCCACTATAAAATATCCAAAATGCTACTGCCCTAATGAGCCTCGGCTCAAGACAATCTCTCACCGACAATATTATCTCTTGATGTCATGGCTTTGTCTTGTTATGCAGGAAGGAATTGTAGGACAAGAAATGAGGATGTTAGGTGGAAGGGAGCAGAGACAAGGTGGAGAGGAGGTGTGGAGGGGCCCAGCAAGCAGGATAGAGGTAGCAATGGCGGATGGGAAGGGGATCTCAACGTGGCAGACCTGAGCCGGAGCCACGGGTCCCGCCACCATTGCTGCTCTGGCACAGGTGGTTGTGCCTCTTCCCACATCCTCCTTGTTGCTCTCATGACTGAAGGAGCAGCCTACATGTCGTCATTTTCATTGAGCATGCGGATGGTGAGGTCGATGATCCCTGCGAGCATGTAAAATTTGGACATCCCCAGGAAGGGTGCTGGAGGAGGGCGAAGAAGCAGAGATGGCGAGGCGGCACTGTGCACGATGGTCGGGCTCGACATGCAATGACCGGTTTGCTCCCATTGTGACTTCCTATTGTCCAGCCTCCTCCTGAGCATGTCGTACAAGGTGTTCTCAGCGAGCTTTGACTCAGTGCATAGTTCGTAGCTTGGGTAGATGAGTTCATCAGGAGCCGACGGCACAAGCACACCTGCTTGGGGAGAGGAGCAACAACAACCGCGGTTTAGAAGGTGTTAACCCTTACACCTTTGATGAGGAGCTCGCTGGAGATGGAGTTGAGCAGGTGGCTTCCAAGCGCCACCATAGGGGCAACATGGCCCTGATATTGGAAGACTACAGAAGCTCATCTGAAGTGATGTTATGTCATCTGTTGTTGTTGTACCTATGGCATGTCGGCCTCAAACACATTGCTTTGTACAGTTAGTCGACTTGGAGGCGCCCGATGGTGACAGGATGAAAGGATGATGATTAGCAATAAAGCACGACACAAAGAGCAACTGGTTGTGGCGGCGAGGACAACATCAACTGGGTCAATGTTGATTTGGAGGGCAATTTTGTCATCTCTTCTCTACTATTAAAAGGCGAGTTGGTGTATGTAGGTCACTTTTTTGTTTCGTCTGTCGCCCCATTTACCTTTCATCCTATGACGCGCCCCTCCTTTCATTCATGTAGGTTCACGGATAAAAAATATTTGCAAAAAAGACACACCCCCTTCCCTAATGCCATGGTTGATCCCAAATCCCTTTTATCCCTGCGCTCCTCTTCTGTGCCGCCGCACACCATCTGCTAACTATCCATGATCGCTGCCATCCCACGTCCTTCCCTAGCTGGTCACAACCACTGCGGCCATCACTCACCCCCACTAGCCACACAACCCATGAATTGTGTGGGGTAGGCGGCGATGATTCCTGTAGTCAACTTGGTTCTAGATCGGATTAGTAGTAAATTGAAAGTGAGGGAAGGATGGATGAATGAGAAGGCCGCGGAGATGGAGAACCTCTTGGCGACGGGGTTTGGAGAGTTGCGTGCAGGACGCCTGTAGCACCTACCTCAAGGCCTTCTAAGAGAGCAACCCCTCCACGGTAGCTACCTCACTCTTGTGGACGTCATGTGTGAGCAGCCACCGGGGACGCGGGCCGCTTCATCACAACTCAGATTACAATTGTAGCGCTACCCCCTCTCCCCCGCTGTAGTGAATCTCCAACAACATGCTATCTTATACACCCTTGCTCACTCTATTCTATTCAAATAAAAAGGTAAACAAAAGATCTTTTTATCGCAAATAATGAGATGATTTTGCTTCGATACATTTACATTGACAATGGTTTGTTCCTAAATGATTAACTAGATTTGTTCAATTTTTTTATGAATGGTTGTGATATTGTGATTTATTTTCCACATGAGTATTTAACAAGCCCATGAATAAGTATTTTGGAATATCTATACTTCTACATTGCCGTTCATTTTAAAATTATTTTCGTTGCCGTCTTTTCTATTGGTTTCTCAATTAAATAATGTGTTCTCATTTAGCAAATGGTGCACTGTCGTTTCCACCATGAACGAGATGCTACAAGAAAAAACATATGAGATTTCGCTATGAAATATTCCCTAGTCAATAATCATTTACATGCAAAAATTCTTCAACTCGGTAGAATCGGAGATGCTCTAAAACAAACTGAGAAATTCAATCCACTGCTGATTTTTAATCTCCAATATTTATATTGTAGGTAACTGGATATTTTTATTGGAGAGCTCACTTCAAATGCTTCTTGAATGTTGTCACTCCATTTTACAATGAGGAGGCTTGTGGCTAAGAAGATTGGTATTGAAGAAAATATGCCCTAGATGCAATAATAAATTTGTTATTTATATTTCCTTATATTATGATAAATGTTTATTATTCATGTTAGAATTGTATTAACCAGAAACTAAGTACATGTGTGAATACATAGACAAACAGAGTGTCCCTAGTATGCCTCTACTTGACTAGCTCGTTAATCAAAGATGGTTAAGTTTCCTAGCCATAGACATGTGTTGTTATTTGATGAACGGGATCACATCATTGGAGAATGATGTGATGGACAAGATGTTGGGGAACACAGTATTTCAAAAAAATTCCTATGATCACGCAAGATTTATCTAGGAGATGCATAGCAAGGAGAGGGGAGAGTGTGTCCATGTACCCTCGTAGACCAAAAGCGGAAGCGTTAACGCGGCTGATGTAGTCGAACGTCTTCATGATCCAACCGATCCAAGTATAGAACGCACGACACCTCCACGATAAGCACACATTCAGCTCGGTGACGTCCCTCGTACTCTTGATCCAGCTGAGGCTGAGGGAGATTTTAGTCAGCACGACGGCGTGGTGACGGCGATGATGAATTTACCGACTCAAGGCTTCACCTAAGCACTACAACGATATGACCGATGTGCGTAACTGTGGAGGGGGCACCGCACATAGCTAAATGATCAACTTGTGTGTTCTAGGGTGTCCCCTGCCCCTGTATATAAAGGAGGGAGGGGGAGGCCGGACGGCCCTAGGAGCGCGCCCAAGGAGAGGGAGTCCTACTAGGACTACTAGTCCTAGTAGGATTCCTCCATAAGGAAGAGAGGGGGAAGGAAGGAGAGGGAGAGGGAGTAGGAAAGGGGGCGCCACCCCCCTTCCCTTGTCCAATTCGAACTGCTAGGGGTGGGGGGGGGGGGTTGCCCCGGCTGCCCCCCTCTCTCTCCAATAAGGCCCATGGTGCTCCATTAGTTCCCCTGGGGGTTCCGGTAACCCCTCCGGCACTCCATTTTTATCCGAAACTATCTGGAACACTTCCGGTGTCCGAATAACATGGTCCAATATATCAACCTTTATGTCTCGACCATTTCGGGACTCCTCGTCATGTCCGTGATCTCATCCGGGACTCCGAACAAACTTTGGTACATCAAATCACACAACTCATAATACAAATCATCATCGAACGCTAAGCGTGCGGACCCTACGGGTTCGAGAACTATGTATACATGACCGAGACACATCTTCGGTCAATAAACAATAGGGGAACTTGGATGCTCATATTGGCTGCTACATATTCTATGAAGATCTTTATTGGTCAAACCGCATAACAACATGCGTTGTTCCCCTTGTTATCGGTATGTAACTTGCCCGAGATTCGATCGTTGGTATCATCATACCTAGTTCAATCTCATCACCGGCAAGTCTCTTTACTCGTTCGGTAATGCATCATCCCGTGGCTAACTCATTAGACACATTGCTTGCAAGGCTCATAGTGATGTGCATTACCGAGAGGGCCCAGAGATACCTCTCCGATACACAGAGTGACAAATACTAATCTCGATCTATGCCAACTCAACCAAACACCATCAGAGACACCTGTAGAGCATCTTTATAATCACCCAGTTACATTGTGATGTTTGATAGCACACAAGATGTATAAGTCATGAAGAAAGCAATAGCAAAAAAACTAAATGATCATTATGCTAGACCCCCCCCTTAGCAGTCTGAATTGGAGAAGGGAAGGGGGCGGCGCCCCCTTTCCTACTCTCTCTCCCTCTCCTTCCTTCCCCCTCTCTTTCTTGTGGAGGAATCCTACTAGGACTAGTATGTTGGGTAACGTAGTAATTTCCAAAAAAATCCTACGCACACGCAAGATCATGGTGATGCATAGCAACGAGAGGGAAGAGTATTGTCCATGTACCCTTGTAGGCATAAGCGGAAGCATTATGAGAACGCGGTTGATGTAGTCGAACGTCTTCACGATCCGACCGATCCAAGTACCGAACGCACGGCTAGGGGGGGCGCGCACCCTGCCTCCTCTCTTCCACCACTTGGCCCATGAGGCCCAATACTTCTTCTCCGTATTCCCGTAACTCCCCGGTACTCTAAAAAATACCCGAATCACTTGGAACCTTTCTGATGTCCGAATATATCAATCTTTACATCTCGACCATTTCGATACTCCTCGTCATGTACCCGATCTCATCCGGGACTCCGAACTACCTTCGGTACATAAAATCACATAAACTCATAATACCGATCATCATCGAACGTTAAGCGTGCGGACCCTACGGGTTCAAGAACTATGTAGACATGACCGAGACTCATCTCGGGTCAATAACCAATAGCAGAACCTGGATGCTAATATTGGCTCCTACATATTCTACAAAGATCTTTATCGGTCAAACTGCATAATGGTATACGTTGTTCCCTTTGTCATCGGTATGTTACTTTCCCGAGATTCGATCGTCGGTATCTCAATACCTAGTTCAATCTCATTACCGGCAAGTCTCTTTACTCGTTCCGCAATGCATCATCCCGCAACTAACTCATTAGTCACATTTCTTGCAAGGCTTATAGTGATGTGCATTACCGAGAGGGCCCAGAGATACCTCTCCGACAATTGGAGTGACAAATCCTAATCTTGATCCATGCCAACTCAACAAATACCATTGGAGACACCTGTAGAGCACCTTTATAATCACCCAGTTACGTTGTGACATTTTGTAGCACACAAAGTGTTCCTCCGGCATTTGGGAGTTGCATGATCTCATAGTCATAGGAACATGTATAAGTCATGAAGAAAGCAATAGAAATATACTAAACGATCAAATGCTAAGCTAACGGAATGGGTCAAGTCAATCACATCATTCTCTAATGATGTGATCCCGTTAATCAAATGACAACTGATGTCTATGGTTAGGAAACATAACCATCATTGACTCAACGAGCTAGTCAAGTAGAGGAAAACTAGTGCCACTCTGTTTGTCTATGTATTCACACATGTACAGAGTTTCCGGTTAATACAATTCTAGCATGAATAATAAACATTTATCATGATATAAGGAAATATAAATAAAAACTTTAGTATTGCCTCTAGGGCATATTTCCTTCAGTCTCCCACTTGCACTAGAGTCAATAATCCAGTTCACATTGTCATGTGATTTAGCACCAATAGTTCACATCTTTTTGTGATTAGTTCACATCTCCATGTGACTAACACCAAAAGGGTTTACTAGAGTCAGTAATCTAGTTCATATCGCTATGTGATTAATACCCAAAGAGTGATCATGTTTTGCTTGTGAGAGAAATTTAGTCAACGGGTCTGCAACATTCAAATCTGTATGTATTTCGCAAATTTCTATGTGTACAATGCTCTGCACGGAGCTACTCTAGCTAATTGCTCCCACTTTCAATATGTATCCACATCGAGACATAGAGTCATCTAGATCGATGTAAAAAGCTTGCATCGACGTAACTCTTTACGACGAACTCTTTTATCACCTCCATAATCGAGAAATAATTCCTTAGTCCTCTAAGGATATTTTTGACCATTGTCCAGAGATCTACTCCTAGATCACTATTGTAATCCCTTGCCAGAATCATGCTAAGGTATACAATAGGACTGGTAAACAGCATAGCATACTTTATAGAACCTATGACTGAGGCATAGGGAATGACTTTTCATTCTCTTTCTATTTTCTGCTGTGGTCGGGTTTTGAGTTTTTACTCAACTTCACACCTTACAACATAGGCAAGAACTCCTTCTTTGACTTTTCCATTTTGAACTACTTCAAAATCTTGTCAAGGTATGTACTAATTGAAAATATATCAAGCGTCTTGATCTATCTCTATAAATTTTGATGCTCAATATGTAAGTAGCTTCATCGAGGTCTTTCTTTAAAAAAATCTTTTCAAACACTCCTTTATGCTTTCTAGAAAATTCTACATTATTTTCGATCAACAATATGTCATTCACATATACTTATTAGAAATGTTGCAGTGCTCCCACTCACTTTGTTGTAAATACAGGCTTCACCGCAAGTCTGTATAAAACCATATGCTTTGATCTCTTTATCAAAGCATATATTCCAACTCCGAGATGCTTGCACCAGTCCATAGATGGATCGCTGGAGCTTGCTCACTTTGTTAGCACCTTTAGGATCGACAAAACCTTCTGGTTGCACCATATACAACTCTTCTTTAAAAAATCCATTAGGGAATACAATTTTGTCATCCATTTGCGAGATGTCATAAAATGCGGTAATTGCTAACATGATTCGGATAGACTTTTGAGCATCGATACGAGTGAGAAAATCTCATCGTAGTCAACACCTTGAACTTGTCGAAAACATTTTGCGACAATTCGAGCTTTGTAGATAGTAACACTACTATCAGCGTCCGTCTTCCTCTTGAAGATCCATTTACTCTTAATGACTCACCGATCATCGGGCAAGTCAATCGAAGTCCATACTTTGTTCTCATACATGGATCCCATCTCAGATTTCATGGCCTCAAGCCATTTCGCGGAATCTGGGCTCATCATCGCTTCCTCATAGTTCGTAGGTTCGTCATGGTCTAGTAACATGACTTCCAGAAAGGATTACCATACCGCTCTGGTGCGGACCATACTCTGGTTGTCCTACGAGGTTCAGTAGTAACTTGATCTGAAGTTTCATGATCATCATCATTAGCTTCCTCACTAATTGGTGTAGAGATCACTAGAACTGATTTCTATGATGAACTACTTTCCAATTCGGGAGAAGGTACAATTACCTCATCAAGTTCTACATTCCTCCCACTCACTTCTTTCGAGAGAAACTCCTTCTCTAGAAAGGATCCACTTTTAGCAACAAAGATCTTGCCTTTGGATCTGGGATAGAAGGTGTACCCAACAGTTTCCTTTGGGTGTTCTATGAAGACACATTTCTCCGATTTGGGTTCGAGCTTATCAGGATGAAACTTTTTCACATAAGCATCGCAGCCCCAAACTTTAAGAAACGATAGCCTAGGTTTCTAGCCAAACCACAGTTCATATTGTGTCATCTCAACGGATTTAGATGGTGCCCTATTTAACGTGAATGCAACTGTCTCTAATGCATAACCCCAACATGATAGTGATAAATCAGTAAGAGACATCATAGATAGCACCATATCTAATAAAGTACGGTTATGACGTTCGGACACACCATTACGCTGTGGTGTTCGAGGTGGCGTGAGTTGCAAAACTATTCCGCATTATTTCAAATGAAGACCAAACTCGTAACTCAAATATTCTCCTCCACGATCAGATCGCAGAAACTATATTTTCTTGTTATGATGATTTTTCACTTCACTCTGAAATTCTTTGAACTTTTCAAATGTTTCAGACTTATGTTTCATCAAGAAGATATACCCATATCTTACTCAAATCATCTGTGATGGTCAGAAAATAATGATACCTGCCGCGAGCCTCAACACTCATCGGACTGCATACATCAGTATGTATTATTTCCAACAAGTCTGTTGCTCGCTCCATTGTTCCGGAGACCAGAGTCTTAGTCATCTTGCCCATGAGGCATGGTTCGCAAGCATCAACTGATTCATAATCAAGTGATTCCGAAAGCCCACCAGCATGGATTTTCTTCATGCGCTTTACACCAATATGACCTAAACGGCGGTGCCACAGATAAGTTGCACTATCATTATTAACTTTGCATCTTTTGGCTTTAATACTATGAATATGTGTATCACTACGATCGAGATTCAATAAACCATTCACCTTGGGTGTATGACCATTGAAGGTTTTATTCATGTAGACAGAACAAAAATTATTCTCTAACTTTAAATGAATAAGTATATTGCAATAAAAATGATAAAATCATATTCATGCGTAACGCAAACACCAAATAACATTTATTTAGGTTCAACACTAATCCCGAAAGTATAGGGAGTGTGCGATGATGATCATATCAATCTTGGAACCACTTCCAACACACATCGTCACCTCACCCTTAACTAGTTTCTGTTCATTCTACAACTCCCGTTTCGAGTTACTAATCTCAGCAACTGAACTAGTATCAAATACCGAGGGGTTGCTATAAACACTAGTAAAGTACACATCAATAACATGTATATCAAAGATACCTTTGTTTACTTTGCCATCCTTCTTATCCGCCAAATACTTGGGGCAGTTCTGCTTCCAGTGACCAGTCCCTTTGCAGTAGAAGCACTTAGTCTCAGGCTTAGGTCTAGACTTGGGCTTCTTCACTTGAGGAGCAACTTGCTTTTCGTTCTTCTTGAAGTTCCCCTTCTTCCCTTTGCCCTTTTCTTGAAACTAGTAGTCTTGTCAACCATCAACACTTGATGCTTTTCTTGATTTCTACCTTCGTCGATTTCAGCATCACGAAGAGCTTAGGAATCGTTTCTGTTATCCCTTGCATATTATAGTTCATCACGAAGTTCCAGTGCATGTGTGACTAGAGAACTTTGTCAATCACTATCTTATCTAGAAAATTAACTCCCACTTGATTCAAGTGATTGTAGTACTCAGACATTCTGAGCACATGCTCACCAGCTGAGCTATTCTCCTCCATCTTGTAGGCAAAGTGCTTGTCAAAGGTCTCATACCTTTCAACATGGGCATGAGCCTGAAATACTAATTTCAACTCTTGGAACATCTCATATGCTCCATGGCGTTCAAAACCTCTTTGAAGCCCCGATTCTAAGCCATAAAGCATGGTGCACTTAACTATCAAGTAGTCATCATATCAAGCTCGCCAAACATTCATAACGTCTGCATCTGCTCCTGCAATTGGTCTGTCACCTAGCGGTGCATCAAGGACATAATTCTTCTGTGCAGCAATGAGGATAATCCTCAGATCATGGATCCAATCCGCGTCATTATTACTAACATATTTCAACTTAGTTTTTCACTAGGAACATATCAAAATAAACGGGGAGCTACATTGCGAGCTATTGATCTACAACATAGTTATGCAAATACTATCAGGACTAAGTTCATGATAAATTAAAGTTCAATTAATCATATTACTTAAGAACTCCCACTTAGACAGACATCCCTCTAATCTAAGTGATCACGTGATTCATATCAACTAAACCATAACCGATCATCATGTGAGATGGAGTAGTTCTCCATGGTGAACATCTCTATGTTGACCATATCTACTATATGATTCATGCTCGACCTTTCGGCCTCAGTGTTCCAAGGCCATATCTGCATATGCTAGGTTCGTCAAGTTTAACCCGAGTATTCTGCGTGTGCAAAACTGTCTTACACCCGTTGTAGATGAATGTTGAGCTTATCACACCCGATCATCACCTGGTGTCTCGGCACGACGAACTTTGACAACGGTGCATACTCAGGGAGAACACTTGTACCTTGAAATTTAGTGAGAGATCATCTTATAATGCTACCGCCGAACTAAGCAAAATAAGATGCATAAAGGATAAACATCACATGCAATCAAAATATGTGACATGATATGGCCATGATCGTCTTGCGCCTTTGATCTCCATCTCCAAAGTACCGTCATGATCTCTATCGTCATTGGCATGACACCATGATCTCCATCATCTTGATCTCTATCAATGTGTCATCACATGGTCGTCTCGCCAACAATTTCTTTTGCAACTATTGCTATCGCATAGCGATAAAGTAAAGCAACTACATGGCACTTGAATCTTATGCAATAAAGAGACAACCATAAGGCTTCTGCCAGTTGCCGATAACTTCAACAAAACATGATCATCTCATACAACAATTTATATCTCATCATGTCTTGACCATATCACATCACAACATGCCCTGCAAAAACAAGTTAGACATCCTCTACTTTGTTGTTGCAAGTTTTACGAGGCTGCTATGGGCTGAGAAAGAACCGTTCTTACCTACGCATCAAAAACCATAACGCGGTATAGTGATTGCTTTTTGATCTTCAGAAAGAACCCTGTTCATTGGATCCGATTCAACTAAAGCTGGAGAAACAGACACCCACTAGCCACCTGTGTGTGAAGCACGTCGGTGAACCAGTCTCGCATAAGCGTACGCATAATGTCGGTTTGGGCCGCTTCATCCAACAATGCCGCTGAATCAAGAATCAACTGGTGATGACAAGCAATATGTATATACCCACGCCCACAACTCCTTTGTGTTCTACTCGTGCATATAACATCTACGCATAAACCTGGCTCAGATGCCACTGTTGGGTAATGTAGTAATTTCAAAAAAATTCCTACGCACACGCAAGATCATGGTGATGCATAGCAACGAGAGGGAAGAGCATCGTCCACGTACCCTTGTAGACCGTAAGCAGAAGCATTATGAGAACACTGTTGATGTAGTCAAACGTCTTCACAATTCGACCGATCCAAGTACCGAACGCACGATACCTCCGAGTTTCACGGGAGAGTTCTGTCAGCACGATGGCGTGATGACGGTGATGATGTTGCTACCGATGCAGGGCTTCGCCTAAGAACCACTACGATATGATCGAGGTGGATTATGGTGGAGGGGGACACCGCACACGGCTAAGGGATCAATGATCAACTTGTGTGTCCTAGGGTTCCCCCTGCCCCCGTATATAAAGGAGCAAGGGAGGAGGCCGGCCGGCCCTCCTAGGGCGCGCCAAGAGGAGGAGGCCTCTTCCTAGTAGGAGTAGGACTCCCCTTTCCTACTCCTACTAGGAGGAGGAAAGGAAGGGGGAAGGGGAGAAGAAAGGAAAGGGAGGAAAGGGAGAAAGGGGGGCCATCCCCTAGTGCAATTCGGTTTGGGCTAGGGGGCCGCGCGCTCGGCCTTCTCTCTTCCACCACTTGGCCCATGAGGCCCAATACGTCTTCCCTGTATTCCCGTAACTCCTCGGTACTCTGAAAAATACCTGAATCACTCGGAACCTTTCCATTGTACGAATATAGTCCTCCAATATATCGATATTTACATCTCGACCATTTCGAGACTCCTCGTCATGTCCCCGATCTCATCCGGGACTCTGAACTACCTTCGGTACATCAAATCACATAAACTCATAATACGGATCGTCACCGAGCGTTAAGCGTGTAGACCCTACGGGTTCGAGAACTATGTAGACATGACCGAGACTCATCTCCGGTTAATAACCAATAGCAAAACCTGGATGCTCATATTGGCTCCTACATATTCTACGAAGATCTTTATCGGTCAAACCGCGTAATGGTATACGTTGTTCCCTTTGTCATCGGTATGTTACTTGCCCGAGATTTGATCGTCGGTATCTCAATACCTAGTTCAATCTTGTTACCAGCAAGTCTCTTTACTCATTCCATAATGCATCATCCCGCAACTAACTCATTGGTCACATTGCTTGCAAGGCTTATAGTGATGTGCATTACCGAGAGGGCCCAGAGATACCTCTCCGACAACTGGAGTGACAAATCCCAATCTTCACTACAAAAAATACACTTCCATATTGATACGTGTTTGTCACAGTAGGTCACGTTTTTTGTCATGCATGTACATCCATGACAAATTTATGACAGAATCAAGATAGTCATACCTGTGTTGTCGTAGAAGTGTTCCATGACATTACCAAAATTATCATCACGGAAGTGTCCACTTCCATGACGATAAATCGCGCGTCACAGAAGTGCTTTCATCAAGGGTGAGCGACACATGGCATCCACCGTAATGGAACGTCGTTAAGCTATCGGGTCGGGTTTTGGATCCGATAACCCGTTAACAGCCCCGACCAATGGGGATTTTCCACGTGTAAAATCATCATTGGCTGGAGGAAACACGTGTCGGCTCATCGTTGGGTCAGATGTCATCCACTCATTGGACATAAGGCACTATGATACGTAGACACGTGGCACGGCCCAACAGATGTCCATTCATGTGAAAAGGCCGGCCCGTTTGACTTGGTTAAAAGGTGGCGGGCCGGCCCATGGAAAGCCTGTTAACGGCCTGTTCGCATATAGCCCATTTACAGCCCGCTAACCTAAGGCCTGTTACGCCCTATCCGAATTAGGCCCAGTAGCGTCATCTGGGCCATCCAATATGATTCTAGCCCGTTTTCACTTCTGGCCCATGTGTGCCCATGACGTCTCTCGGCCCATATGAGGCCCTATGTAACTCTTGGCCTATTAATGGCCCGTGGTGAAACTGGCCCGTAATGAACAGTGTATCACTTTATACCCATTAACAACCCGTTATTCCGTTGGACCATTTCCAGCCCATGTTATCTTTCGGCCTTCTCAGAGCCCATTTATTCTTGGGCTCATTTCCAGCATTCGTTTACTTACGGCCCATTACTGTCATTTTCTGCTAGTGGGCCAAATTTAGCCCGTGGTTACAGTCGTCCCATTTGTGGTCCGTTAATACGTTGGGCCATTTTCATAGCATCATCAAATACGGCCTATTAACGATGGACCGTTATGGTCGGCCCATGAACGGACGATTCCAACTCTAGCCCGTTTATGGCCATAATGCGACCTGTTATTGGCCCATGTTTGGCCAATCGATCATACGTCCCGTATAAGGACCATTGATGATACGGCCCATAGAAGGCCCATTGTTTCTACGGCCCGTAGAAGGCCTACTGTTTCTACGGCCCGTAGAAGGCCCACTATTTCTACAGCCCGTAGGAGGCCCAGTGTCACTATAGTAAATATTAGCCCATGGTTATTGTGGCCTAGTTTTAAAAAATAGGTTATTGCAGCCACTAGTTAACCGCGGAAAAAGAACTGCAATGACTACAAGCAAACAAATAAACAAGACAACAAGGAAATAAATAAGCAAGCAACTAACGCTAGGCTATCACGGCTATTACACATATTACATCCACTGGGCATCAAAATTCGCCACCAGTGCAAATATAGGGAACAAAGCAGCATATCATATACACTGGCCGTCAAAATTGGCCACCAGTGCAAATAAACGCGGCAGCAAAACAAGAGCATAACTGAAACAACTTCAGAAGAGCTCAAGAAACGTTATCCTGGGTATCCACCATGCTGGCAATAAGCTTAGCAAGCTAACTAGCTTTGTCCTATTTGGCGCTAAAATCCTCCAACGCTTGCTGTTGCACCAGAAAGTATGCATCTGAATGCTCCAGGGACTTCCGCAGTCCTTCCGCTTCTTGTCGCAGCACAGCTGAACGATGTCTTTCAGCTTGTAGTTGAGACTCAAGAAACCGAACTGATTCAGACAACGAGTTTGAATAGCTTGTGCAAGAGGTAGTAGCCAGTAACTCCAACACTAAACCAAGACAGGATGTGTCACTATCCTGAACCTTATCTGCATTACTTCCTTTACCGTTGCTTAATAAGGCACTCTTCCCCAATATTCTGTCAGCATTCTAAAAGAAGAAACAAGCAGACACATAACAAGTTTAGCATGTATTAGTATATGAAACTCATTTCGGTGAACTAGTTCATTAGTAAGGTGGACAGGATTAAACTACCAAGTCTTCTATTGCCAAGTACTAGTACATAATAAAAGCATCAAACAAACATATATCTATGTCCTATGATAGCAATGGAATCTTAAATTAGAACAATTGTTCTTCAGGTTTAGGCACTTATTCTACATAATAGAGTACAGTAAGACGCAAGAATATAATAATTAAAAATAGAAAATGAGCTCATAGACCTTACCACATTCTTGGTTCGGGACCAGTACAGAACAAGGCATTCCCAGTCATCGTCCAGTAAATGTGTCTCAGGAGAACGTAAGGGAATTTGATGAGTTTCTTTGCCGGTGAAGTACGTTTTCTTCAGGTAATTCCGATACTGCCACCAAGCATTCTTGAAGATAGCAGAGGTATTAGCATAGGTTACCTCATCCTGAGTTTCCAAATTGGTCCTTCTCTATAGAGAAAAATGGGAAAATTTGTTGTATTATAACCATCATGGAGGTAGGATGTATGGGACGAAGCAAAGTAATTGCCATGAATAACATTACTTACACATAACTCCTGTACAAACACCTGCAACTGGCATTTTCCTTCATCTTCAGTATAATATTTCCAAGATGGGAAGATACGCACATACGATTTAACAACATCAAATGCGATAGATGCTAAACTATGACTAGCTGGTTGCGCTTCCTCCACAGGAATAGGCGTACTAACTGGTGGAGTTGGGGTTCGCCGTGATAGTACTGGCCCTTTGGGCACTGGAGCTGCCTTACTAACTGCTCTTGTTTGGGAGCTCTGTGGTGGAGATGGTGCTGTGTCAATAGGAACTGGGTTACTATCGGCTGGGGTTTGGGTTAGATTGGGTGAAGCTGGTTCTCTGTCCATCGTAGTAGGGGTACAATCTGCGAGACTTTGGGTTATGTGTGGTAGGGCTGGTTCATGTGCATGTACAACTGGGGTGCTATCTCCACAAAGAGGTAGCACTGTTTTATTTGAAGACCGTGTTTTTAGTCCGCTAGATACTGGCATCACCCGCTCCAATTCAAATGGCCGATAAACAGGAAACATAGTTGAATGAACAGACATTGTATGAGAGACAGATGCAATAGATAGTGTGCAAAAGAGAGGGCATGAAATAGTTGACATGTATATTGTTTAACTAAAATGGATAGCATGACATAATTTCACATATATGATGTCTATCTAAACTGGATAGCATAGCATAACACCATTCAAAGATATGATGAATAACTAAACAGGATCACATGACTTAATTCACCTACATGTTATCTAAGTAATCAGGATCGCATCATTTAATTCACATATGTGATTTATATGCTAAACAGAGGGCATTCGATATGATGTCTGAAGTAAGAACATGGTGTTGAATATTGTGTATATGATGTCTAAACTATGCAATGCAAGACACCGTATGCATGATATGAGCAGTATAACCGTGCCAAGTTAGAGCATACACCTCAGTGGGGGAATAGGACTGGTCATCTGTCTCTGAATCCATCTCTGAGGAGCTATCGGGACCCAACAAGAGATCTGCTTCGACAGGTAGCACTGTCTGCTCTGAAGGCCTTGTTTTCACTCCAAATTTTTTCCATCTCCCACCCAAATGGCTGATTCACAGAAAGAGTAGTTTAATGTACAAACATTATCGACAAATGGAAATGTAATGAAGAAAAGGATGGGAAAGATATCATTCAAATATATGATGCCTGGTTAAACAGGATGGCATTGGACATTTCACATATATTATGGCTGGCTAAAAGACATGAGACTGCATAATTCCCATATATGATATAGAAACTAAACAGGTGGCATTACAGAACATGTCTAAACTAAGCAGGTGACATATATGATGTCAAAAGTAGGCACTACAAGGCAACATATGCACGATATGACTAACATCATCATGCCAAGGTAGAGCAAACACCTTGGGGGGTAAATAGGAGTGGTCAACGGCGTCCAAATCCGCCTCAGAACAGATATCTTCCTCTGGATTACAATTTGGAGAGGGGTGGGGAGGGTTTGCCATTGAACCCACCATGGAGCGATGTCTGCATGACATTGTAGTGCCGCGCAAAACTCTTCTCTTTTTCTCTACATGTTCAGCATGACTGTGTACCATATCTGACATGCATACGAAAAAAATATGGTGAGATTATGTAAGGAGAGCATGCAGAAATTTAGAGTGATGGTAACAACCAGTGGATCGACGTTTTTTCGTTGAACCAAAATAGCCCTAATGGATCGACGTGAATGTATAGTAATAAGTGATGCAACAAGTGTACAACCTCTTCGCCGTAGTCGTGTCGACCTCAGCATCATTGGGTTGGTCGCTGAAGCAGTTGAGGCAGAGGTAGCTGTCGGAGGTGTGGAGGAAGATCTGAGGAATCTGTAGATGGCATCCAAGGCGCTGCTCTGTTGTGATGGATCGTTCTATCGTTGGAGCAGCTCCGGTGAGCCGTAAGACGTCAAGGCTGAAGCAGCACAAGACAGACATCGTCAATCTCAAGTGGGATTCTAATAGCATCTCCAATAGATGATGTAAAATGGATGTAAAATTAACATCACCAAAAACCACCTGACTACAACAGATGAGGTAAAAACTGTTGACTCTGAACTTAACTATCGAAACTAAAATTTACTGTGGAATCTGAATGCTAGGGTCGAAACTGAACGCAATGGTAGCAGAGAGGCACTTGACATGTAGTTTAGGGAGGGTCTGCAGTTCATCTTCAACCTGCACCCCCCAGAGCCGCCAGCCACCACCGGCCGAACTGCCGGCCCCAGCGCCCCCTCACCGCCCCGAAACAACTCGCCACTGCCGCCCCGGCCAGCCCTCTAGGCCCCCCGCCCCCACCCTGAACCCTAAGATAGATAGTGGGGTACCTCTCTGGCGAGCCCCCGTCCCCGCTGCGGGTGGTTCTTCCTTAACTCCGGCTGCCCCCCAACCCCTGAAAATCGACTGACCCAAAAGTCGATTCAGTCGACTGAAGTGTGGATTAATCGGAGCAGAGCAGCAGCACGAGCGAGGGGGAGAGCAGCAGCAGCAGCAGCTGGGCGAGCGAGCGATCGAGCGAGAGCCGGAGCAGCAGCAGCAGATCCGGCTGGTATGGCCGCCGCCGCCGAAGGGGCCTCGCACTGGGGGAGAGCCGCCATGGAGATGTCGCCCGCGGCGCCGACTTCAAGGTAGCCGCTCCATGGGGGTGCGGGATGGAGCACCATCGGCGCCGGGAGGTCGAGTTAAGGAGAAGGTGCGATGCGATGAGTGTACAACCTCTTTGGTGGCACCGAGTAGGCCTCGGCCTCATCCGAGGAGTCGGTGAGGATGCTGCGGTTCCGGTGGAGCAGGTTAAGGCGGTGCTGTGGGGATGGAGCAGCCGCGATAGACGAGGCGATCATCGGAGCAGCTCCTTGGAGGTAGAGGACGGGGCGGCTAAACCGGCAGGACGGCGAGATGGACGACGGATCCTCATTCGGGGAGGTGGACGAGGGACGTCGAGCTGTTGCGGTGGACGACAATGTCGGGAAAGAGGCTCTGGCTGGGCAGCGGTGACATGGCAGACGGAGGAGGGTGGGGTTTTGCGGCTAGAGCGGAAAGGTTATGGCGGCCTGGGATTTCGAATGGCGAAAAGGGGGCGATGGGAGGGGGTGAAGCATGACTTAGGAATGCGCTTGTCCAAAATGTAGGGTGTGTTACAAAAGTACCCCCCACCGATTTGAACTAGCGGCCCTTTCGGCTCAGGGTTAGAAGGGGGATTTCGCGTGTCGGGATTTGGTAGCTGGAGGGAGTTTTCGCGTGCGTTGTAATTTCGGAATAGCAAGGCGCGGGTTGTGAAGGCGCCAGTTTTGGGAGCATGATATCTGAATTTTCAGGATATAACAAGACGCGGGTTGAATTTTAGGGACAAGCCTAACATGTAGTAATATTGTACTTGTACGTACCAAATCAATTTGCACTTCCCTCAACCAAAAAGAAAAGAAAAAAATAAAACTATTCACACCACACAAAGAGAGAGTCTTGCCCCGTTTTACTATAGAAATGCTATTCAAAGCTACTCCCTCCTTCCATCTATATAGGGCCTAATGCATTTTTCGATGCTAACTTTGACCAAACATTAGAGCAATGATATATGACATGCAACTTACACAAAGCACACCGATAAATTCGTCTGTGAAAGGTTCTTTCAATGATATAATTTTCACGTTGTGCATGTCATGTACTATTAATCTTGTCAATAGTCAAAGGCGGTCTTAAAAATCTCATTACGCCCTACATAGATGGAAGGAGGGAGTATGAATCCATGTTATGTCCGATTAAACATTTCGCTTGCTGTATAATGCATGTAACCTAGTCATACCAACATTTTAGTGCATTCCAAATGTCTATACTACCGCTGCAATTCGAACTAAATTTGAATTCGTTTCTCTATTTCAATAAGAATCTACAATCATGATTGTTGCCAACTTCAACCATCATAGTTTCCTTGCTATCCGCCAGATATAAATCAGACGGCCTATAATGCAGGATGGCAGGCACACCATCATCAACAACTCCATTTTTATAAGAGTAGAGATAAAATATATTAAATGTAGTATACCATGTTCATAACCACACCATGTGTATCACCGTTATATATATTCACACATCCGTCGGTTTGAAACACTATGATAAATTCTTCAAATATCCGAATTCGCTTTTTATAATGAAGTATATGTGATCTCTATTCGGCTTCTACACCCACACAACCCTCTTATCTTTGTAGCTAGCGCTAACTTTCTCTTGTGCATGCACACGCCCACATCCCTCTTGCCCTCCCTCAGCATTCTCTAGCTCCATCGCGCAAATTCGTCTTTTCACTTTAGGTCGTTCACCCACGGTGTGTGTAGGCCCCCCAGCTCCTTTACGGCACACATCGATCGATATGCCTCTCTAGCCAGGTGTGCCTAGCACAAACACAAGCTTCCCCTCTTCTCTTGTCATCGTCTATGCCTCACTCCCACCACTCTTTTCATCGTTCTCGTACTCGCACACTCCTCCCCCTCGATATAGTATGCCTCTCGTACCACCTCCTACATGTATCCCTCTCTCTCTATCCTTCTCCTCGTGCCTCATTTGCTTCTAACACACACATGCATGTATACCGATTGATCTCCCAACATATACCTAGATCGACTTTAACTACCCGCCCATCGATCGATGTACCTCACAAGTTATGTCTCTCCTTTCTCTTACAAAGGGCGATTGATCTTCCTGTGTAGTTACGTCTGCTTACCACAGCCACATCGTCCCCCCCTCATCATTTGTGCATGCCTCCTGACATGTTTCTGACACGCACGTGCACAGACAACAAGCAGCCATCTCCTCTCTTATTGATATTGCGGTCGTGCCCTCCGTTTGTCTAGCAAGCCTATCCCACCATTTATTAGAAGCAACTCCACTACCATCCCCTCCAACACACTAGCTCTGTCTCTCTCCCAATCTTATTCATCTCATGCACATATGCATGGATGTCAATCGATCTCCCTTAATACATGAGGCAGATCGATCTCCTTAATACATGAGGTAGGCCTCTCTCCTCCTCCACACATATACCAGCCATTGTACCTCTATAGTTAATTGGGCCTCCCTCTTCCCCCACCACACACTGATAGTTGAGCGCTGCAGGTAGGTATCCATGCCACAGAGACAAACTGCACAGGTCCCATCTCACGTTCCAGTAGGCCAGCCACTCTATATCTTTGATGTGGGCACACACAAATTTGATGGCACTCTTTATCGATCATGCGCGCGCACACACACACACATCATCCCTCTCTTCGATTCTATGGACACCTCAAGGCGATGATACCTCCACTCTCTTCTCGTGGATCGTCCCCTCTATATATATGTTATATCCAGGACTCTATTTCACACACATTGCATATGTTAAAATTTTGATTGACCCCCCCCAAAAAGCTCTCAAGAACCCACACACTATATCTCTCTAGGTTTGTATCTCTCTCACACAACCCCACGTAGGTGGTGTACGTATACAAGAATAGAATAGGTGCACCGTGCACGTACTCACGCTTCGTGCCCAGCCACACCCGCGCGGGTACACGGTGGAGCTCATTTCTCCATAGAAGCTGAATTTGTTTTTGAAACATCAAGTGGCTAGAGACTCGAAAACTTATTTGCCCATTAGTGAGTTGTCAGGGCGGTGGATTTTAGTTTGTACGATAATGCTGCATCCACCTAAAGTAAGAAAGTTCTTACGTAAACTTCCTAGTAATTCCCTCTTCGTAGGTGCAGCATTACTCCTAACATTTGTAATATCAGTTTGAAACTTGTAATATTGCCGTGTCCTATTCCTGCGTTTTCAAAATCCTTCGAATCAAATAGGTCCTGAGTTGGTGATGATGTTGTGCCTCCCATCTTTCACCAATAGTCGTCGGATCTAGATCTGACGCATACAAACCAAGTTTCTCCATTTTTGCAAAAAGATGCCCGTACCTGTTCCTTATTTACAAACAACTCCTTATCTCTCACAATCAGCCTCATATCCTCCCCACCACATCTAGGAGTAGAAGGCCGTGGAAAAATCTGGCGCGATGGCCGCTGTCGGAGCCGTCCACCCCCAATCTTGGTGTTTCGTGCAATGCACAGGCATCTACGCATGGGAAATTATGTCGAACAGGGGTAGTTGTAAGCAGGCTAGCTCTACAGCCATGATGATAGTGACTGCAGATGGTGAGGCTGACTATGGTATGCCGAACACGGCGCCTATACTCAGGTGTTGTCAGGACCCCGACTCGATGTCACATCGATCTAGCCGGTAACACCTCATATCACTTTGCGGCCTCACGCACGGTATCCCCACGGGTGTCGTCTTACCTTTTCCCGGGACCGTTTGCGCCTTTTGGCTCACGTATATGATAGTGTCGCTAGCATCCATATGATAAGGAGCCCGGGCTGACATGACTAGTCGTAAACCCAAAGTGGCACAGACTTACAGGGACAGGCATCCATGACCCAGCTTCGAACGTGTCGGTCATCAGCAAGTGGGTCCGGGCTGTAGCACTGGGCTAGCAGGACTCCGGTAAACCGGGCTGTAGCGGGCTAACAGGACTCCGGTACTCAAAGCGTGACATTTCCCCGAAGGGACAGACACAGGAACGAAGAAGGACACATGCCGGCCAGCCTAAGTGTTCCAGAGCAGTAGCAAGCTACCATGGCTCAGCGGTAACACTAGGAGACATTTCCCGGTAAGAGAGGCTACTAAAGATAAACAACTAGATAGTCAGATCCCACACATACCAAGCATTTCAATCATACACACAATATGCTCGATATGTGCAAATACAACGAAGCATCACAACATGACTCTACGACACAAGTACTTTATTTAAGGCTCAGTGAGCCATACATAACATACACAAAGGTACGGGTCTCACGACGCAACATACAAGTCATACAGTCATACAAACCAGCAGCAGAAGTACATTGTCTGAGTACAGACAACTAGTAAAATAAAAGAGGCTTGGAAAGCCTAGCTATACTACGTGGTCCTTCACAAGCTCAGGGTCACCACCTGGGTCTTTAGCCTACTCGTTGATGTCAACGTCTACATAGAACCCATCAGAAGGGGTTGCAGCGTCTTCTGTAAAAATGTAGATTATAGCAACATGAGTACAAAGGTACTCACCAAGACTTACATCAGATCCTACATACATGCATAGTATCAAGAAGGGTTGGTGGAGTTATTGCAGCAAGCCAGCTTTGACTCTTGGCTAGGCTATCCTACGATACTCCAACTTGAAATGGTTTTGCGCACACGAGTCCACTACTCACCACTTCACTACACTATCGAGGATCCACCTCCGTCTTCCTACGGAAGAGCCATCCTCGGCACTCACACTTATCTTGAGGCTTTTAGTAGTTTCCATTTACTTGTCTATGAACTGTATAGGCAACCAAGTAGTCCTTTACCGCGGACGCGGCTATTCGAATAGATCATGTTAACCCTGCAGGGGTGTACTTCTTCATACATGTTTCCACCACTTAGCGTCTGCACACGACATGTGCTCGGCAGACTTCAAGCGAAAGCCGACGTGGGTGTAGACCACGACCTACCTAAACACCTAAGCCTCTAGTCCAGGTTTATCGCCTATTCAGGTTCCATCCGCAGGGAGTCCGGCCGAGGTTTCCCATACGGCCCCGAACGATGTGAACAGGGTTCCCGAGATACCTAACGGGTATTCGGTACACCCGGCCACGTACCTACCGCATCACAGCCCACCCCTACGGTCAGCGCTGTCCACGGCCTCCAGTAGGCTACAAACACCAGAAACTACTTGCAACTCCTGGACAGAGAACTAGGGTGAATAAGAAGTCGAGAGGGTCCATTGGTTTCGGGCCCAATGCATGGTAGTAGCTGATTCTTAAATCACACATACAGATCTCAGTGCTTAAGGTCGGCTTCAATGAAACAACCCACCATGTACTCCTACATGGCCTCTCATCGATACCTTTACCAAATCGTGTTCACCACACCACTCTCATTACCGACATAATCATTTCACTCTAGCCCATCACCCAGATGAACCAGACCTGACACGACTCTAAGCATAGCAGGCTTAGCAAGGTAGGAACAACACATACATATGGCTCAATCAACTCCTACACATGCTAGTGGGTTTCATCTAGTTACTGTGGCAATGACAGGTCATGCAGAGGAAATGGGTTCAACTACCGTAACACACAGCAGTTTGAATCGCGTTGTCTTAATGCAGTAAAAGAGAGCAGGGGCGAGAACATGGGATTGTATCGATATGATCAGATGGTTGGTTGCTTGCCTGATGGTTCGTTGCACGGATACGGTTCTTCGTTAGGGTAATCACGGTACTCCTCGGGGACAGATCCTGTCGCAAAGGACATCGATACACAAACATCACCAAACAATATGCAACAATATGATGCATGCATGAAACATGGCAATATGAGTGTGTTGGGCTAATGCAACTAAAACCAGAAGGGTTTGAACAAATTTGAATCAAGGATTCAAATTTCAAATTCAAATATGGCCTTTTAAAGTGCCTTTTCTTGTTCTGATTAAAACATCAACTTAACTTGTTTGATCATGCATGGAAATGGTACAGATGGATAGATTGGATTTTTCTGATCATTTTTCATATATAATTTGTCCAATTTGGAGTTACAGAATAAAAGTTATGAATTTTTGAAGTTTAATTAATATTCTGGAATTTCCTGATTTAATTCAACGCTGTCAGGACCCCGACTCGATGTCACATCGATCTAGCCGGTAACACTTCATATCACTTTGCGGCCTCACGCACGGTATTCCCACGGGTGTCGCCTTACCTTTGCCCGGGACCGTTTGCGCCTTTTGGCTCACGTATATGATAGTGTCGCTAGCATCCATATGATAAAGAGCCCAGGCTGACATGACTAGTTGTAAACCCAAAGTGGCACAGACTTACAGGGACAGGCATCCATGACCCAGCTTCGAACGTGTCGGTCATCAGCAAGTGGGTCCGGGCTGTAGCACTGGGCTAGCAGGACTCCGGTAAACCGGGCTGTAGCGGGCTAACAGGACTCCGGTACTCAAAGCGTGACATTTCCCCGAAGGGACAGACACAGGAACGAAGAAGGACACATGCCGGCCAGCCTAAGTGTTCCAGAGCAGTAGCAAGCTACCATGGCTCAGCGGTAACACTAGGAGACATTTCCCGGTAAGAGAGGCTACTAAAGATAAACAACTAGATAGTCAGATCCCACACATACCAAGCATTTCAATCATACACACAATATGCCCGATATGTGCAAATACAATGAAGCATCACAACATGACTCTATGACACAAGTACTTTATTTAAGGCTCAGGGAGCCATACATATCATACACACAGGTACGGGTCTCACGACCCCACATACAAGTCATACAGTCATACAAACCAGCAGCGGAAGTACATTGTCTGGGTACAGACAACTAGTAAAATAAAAGAGGCTTGGAAGCCTAACTATACTACGTGGTCCATCACAAGCTCAGGGTCACCACCTGGGTCCTTAGCCTACTCGTTGATGTCAACGTCTACATAGAACCCATCAGAAGGGGTTGCAGCGTCTTCTGTAAAAAATGTAGATTATAGCAACATGAGTACAAAGGTACTCAGCAAGACTTACATCAGATCCTACATACATGCATAGTATCAAGAAGGGTTGGTGGAGTTATTGCAGCAAGCCAGCTTTGACTCTTGGCTAGACTATCCTACGATACTCCAACTTGAAATAGTTTTGCGCACACGAGTCCACTACTCACCACTTCAATACACTACCGAGGATCCACCTCCGTCTTCCTACGGAAGAGCCATCCTCGGCACTCACACTTGTCTTGAGGCTTTTATTAGTTTCCATTTACTTGTCTATGAACTGTATAGGCAACCAAGTAGTCCTTTACCGCGGACGCGGCTATTCGAATAGATCATGATAACCCTGCAGGGGTGTACTTCTTCATACACGCTCTCACCACTTACCGTCGTTTACACGACATGTACTCGGCAACCTTCAAGCGGAAGCCCAACGTGGGTGTCGGCCACGACCTACCTAATCACCTAAGCCTCCAGTCCAGGTTTATCGCCTATTCGGGTTCCATCCGCAGGGAGTCCGGCCGAGGTTTCCCATACGGCCCCGAACGATGTGAACAGGGTTCCCGAGATACCTAACGGGTATTCGGTACACCCGGCCACGTACCTACCGCATCACAGCCCACCCCTACGGTCAGCGCTGTCCACGGCCTCCAGTAGGCTACAAACACCAGAAACTACTTGCAACTCCTGGACGGAGAACTAGGGTGAATAAGAAGCCGAGAGGGTCCATTGGTTTCGGGCCCAATGCATGGTAGTAGCTGATTCTTAAATCACACATACAGATCTCAGTGCTTAAGGTCGGCTTCAATGAAACAACCCACCATGTACTCCTACATGGCCTCTCATCGATACCTTTACCAAATCGTGTTCACCACACCACTCTCATTACCGACATAATCATTTCACTCTAGCCCATCACCCAGATGCACCAGACCTGACACGACTCTAAGCATAGCAGGCATAGCAAGGTAGGAACAACACAAACATATGGCTCAATCAACTCCTACACATGCTAGTGGGTTTCATCTAGTTATTGTGGCAATGACAGGTCATGCAGAGGAAATGGGTTCAACTACCGTAGCACACAGCAGTTTGAAACGCGTTGTCTTAATGCAGTAAAAGAGAGCAGGAGCGAGAACATGGGATTGTATCGATATGATCAAATGGTTGGTTGCTTGCCTGATGGTTCGTTGCACTGATACGGTTCTTCGTTAGGGTAATCACGGTACTCCTCGGAGGCAGAACCTGTCGCAAGGACACCGATATACAACCATCACCAAACAATATGCAACAATATGATGCATGCATGAAACATGGCAATATGAGTGTGTTGGGCTAATGCAACTAAAACCAGAAGGGTTTGAACAAATTTGAATCAAAGATTCAAATTTCAAACTCAAATATGGTCTTTTAAAGTGCTTTTCCTTGTTCTGCTTAAAACATCAATTTAACTTGTTTGATCATGCATGAAAATAGTACAGATGGATAGATTGGATTTTTCTGATCATTTTTCATATATAATTTGTCCAATTTGGAGTTACAGAATAAAAGTTATGAATTTTTGAAGTTTAAATAATATTCTGGAATTTCCTGATTTAATTTAAATCCAGAAAATCAATTACTGCGTCAGCCTGACATCAGTGTGACGTCAGCAGGTCAACGGAACAGGTCTGGGTCAAACCTGACAGTGGGTCCCGCATGTCAGGGTGATTATTTTAATTAAAATTTAATTAAAACTAATCCTGTATAATTAACAGGGCTGGGCCCCACCTGTCATTGACTCAGGGGAGTCAACCAGGGCCCACCCGTGGTCAAAGTCAAAGTTGGCTGCCGGCGTTTAGCCGCCAGCGAGCCCGACGCGGCGGCGGGAGTGGTTTTGGCCATTTCGGCCACCAAATGGGTCGCGGAGACCACCGGAGTGGAGCTGAGGACAAACCGCAGCTCTTGGCGGAGTCCGTTGGGGTCGGGGTGGCCGGAGTTGGCGCCGGCGACGACTTTGGCGGCCACCGGGGTTCGGTCGAGGATGAACTTGGCGCTAAAGGGATCGGTGAGGCTCGTGGAGTGGCTAGCTAGGTGCTGTGGGACTCGGTGAGCAAGATGGACACCATCTTGTGGCCGGAGTGTGGCCGGAAGCACGTCGGCGACGAGGTCCGCGACGGTGCGGGCGTGTGATCCTCGTGCGGTGGCTACACGGCTCGGGAATGAGAGAGAGAGGGTCGGAGGAGTAGCTAGGCTCACAGCGTTCCCGTAGAGGCCACCGGCGAGGTCGGGGACGAGCTGAGGCAGCGACGGCGTTGAAAGGGATCTCCGGCGACGGCGAGCTCGGGCGAGGTCGGTGCGGTGGTCTCGGGCCGCTCGAGCACACGGGGCTCGGCTAGCTCGATGAAGTGGACGGCGGCGAAGCTCCTGGACACGGTGGCACGGCGTGGGGTGGACGGAGGGCGTGGCTACGGCGAGGGGGTGGCGGCGATGGCGTCGGCCATGGCTGGGGCGTGCGAGGGGGAGGAGCTGGAGAGGAGAGGGGGTGTCTGGGGGGTTCGGGCGAGAGAGGGAGGCCGGTTCACGGCGTTAGCCGGGCGAGGGAGGCGGCGAGGCGGCGAGCAGCTGCGTGGCGAGCTGCGGTGCCGCCGCCGAGCACCTTGGCTGCCTGCCTGGCAAGCCAAGCAGCTCGCTGGAGCGGTGGCCGGGCTGGGCCGGCCAGGTGGGCTGGCTGGTGGGCGACAGGTAAGCCTTTTCATTTTCTTCTGTTTCTGTTTTTATTTAATATATCTGCAACTTTGTTGAATTTAATAAAATACCTAGGCAACTTCAAAAATCACCAAACTATTCCTGGCCCATAGTTGGATTATTTCCAACATGAAACATTTTAGTTTGAAGATATTTGAGCATTTAAATATTTTATATTATTTTAAATGCCCAAATTCAAATATTTATGATTTAATTCAAAAACCCTAGGATGGCCTAGGAAAATGTGCAGCACTTTTGGCAGAGGTTCTGAACCAAGGCAAAAATGATGGGCATTTTAGAAGGGCATTTCAGGTTCATTGAAAATTATTTTAGTAACCCTAGTTGGTTTCAGAGGGGACTGGGGGTTCTGTCATCCCCATTTCAAGTTTCTGATGAAAGAGTAAACATGATGCAACACTCTAATGCATGACTAGCTAGGGTGTGACAGGTGTCATCTCCGGCACAGGGTCTTGTCACTTCACTATGAGGAGCAGCACGTAATAATTTGACCAACGGGTAGTACAGTGCTAGTACTCCTACTACTACATTGGTAGTACTACTAGTAGTACTAGTAGCACCACCATCTGGATTTAGGAGTACTACCACGTCCATTTGGATTTTATTATTTGATAGGAATCTTAACATCATACGTATCATTATCAAGCGGCATCAACTGCACAGGCCGAGACCTCCGTCGTGCCGACGCCAGTCATCAGGGTCACGGCAAAGAAGATAGGGGAGATCAAACCGCTCCTTAACTCTTGGGTTCTTTGTAATGATGTTATTAGTTGAGTCAAGAATGGGCTTGAACGAACCTTCCATGCTAGCCGAGGTGATGACGTCAAACCGATCAATGAGTTCCTCCACCACGTCATCTTTCAGATTGGGGCAAGAATAACGGGGTCATTTCCGGCCTGTTCCCTCCATGGAGAAGACGATCGAACAATGGCAGAAGAAAGGGTGAAGGGCTGAAGGAAAATGGAGGAGGGAGAGGAAGAGCATGCGACATCAGTTCCAAATCGAGAGGGAAAGGCGAAGAGTCGGTGGACGGTTGCGAGTTTGCCACGGTTCACGAAGAGGCGCCCCGGCCTACACGTCCGTTCGGAAATACTCCTACTACTCGTTGTCGTCTTACTGATATGTTGGAACGGGACCACATGTCAACGAAACATGGTGTGTAATTTCTCGTGCAAAATGCGATCGGGCCGCGTTGGCCCGAGGTGCCGCATTAGTTATCGACCTTTATTTTTTTAATGGCGTGCGGATCAGTTTTGAAGCACGACTAACTGGTACAATACATGGAGAGGATGATAGCAGGGACCCGCCAAGGTCATGGCAGTACGCAAGAAAGTGCCTCCTTATTTCAAGCCAATAAAAAAATGGCTCCTCCTAGTGGATTTCTGACATCTGGGTCCCATGCCATTGTCAACGTAGTCAATAAACGAGAAAATTGCACAACGAGTGACTGACACCAGGGACCCAGCAGCTCGCCCAGTTATTTTTGTTTTGGGTTAATTTGATAAATGCCACTCCAAATCTGGTGTATCCGAGAAATGCCACTGCAATTTCCAAACTTTGAAAAATGCCATTTCATGCCATTTCTAGTGGCCTTTTTTCGAAGTCTGGAGTGGCGTTTTTCAAAGTTTGCAAACTGCAGTGGCGTTTTTCAAAGTTTGCAAAAATTGCAGTGGCATTTTTCAAAGTTTGGAAATTGCAGTGGCATTTTTATGAATCGCCATAATTGGAGTGGCATTTATCTAATTTGTTTTTAAGACGGAAGCAGGGTGTCAATTGGGCTGTGCGGGACACTCTGGCCTGTCTAGACAACCTTTTCTTTTATGTTTACCACAGACCAGCCCAGTAGTTTTTTTTCTTTCTGAAAATGGCTAGCCCAGTTCTTTTGTGATTTGTCAAGTAAGTCGCTTTATCAGGCATGTTGGGCTACAAATCTTTCAAGACGAGGAGAGCTTCATTGGGCTGGCCGAGAAAATGGCCTATCAGTAATGAGAAATGGGCTGTATATTTTTAAAACACATCAAACCGGCAATTATTTTCAAATATCTTTTTTTCATTTTGAGATTTTAAATTGCATTGATTTTTATGCGTGGACAATTTATTGGATTTTATATTGATATACATTTATTTTCAAAATCAGTCTGAATGTCACTTGAAATTTTGGGATTAAAAACAGTTTAGACCGCACCGACATATGCAAAATTTTGTATAATTTTTTAACCGTGGCCACAATATGGGCTGTAATGCTAACATAAAGAATATGGGCTCCAAAAAAACCCGTAAGAATTAGCAAATGGGCTGTAAATTATTTGAAATAATGGCAGATGGGATGTATGTTGTTTTCCACAGATTTGAGGCTTTCCACAGATGGCATGTATACTGTTGGATGTCCATCCAACGGCTGTCATGCTTCTTCAATCTCTGCTCTTCCTGCTCCAGCCGCTCAAACAAGCGCCGGCGGGACTGCCTGCTCCCTCCTCCCCGCGGCCTGCTGTGCTGCCGCGCAGGCCTCACCGCCCCACCATACTCCCATCGCTAGCCTAGACATCCTTCTACTCACACACACCTGTTGTTATTCTCCGGCGACGGCAGACGAACCAGTAAACCCTCGTATAGTCGTACTCCCCTCCGCGTTGGAAACAAAAACAATGGCCGAGTCTTCCCTGCCTCCGTGTCGTTCCCTTCCTAGGCCTCGCCGTTGTCCACCGCCCTCGTGCTCTCGGCGTGGCGTGGTCAGCGTGGTCAACGACCGACATGCATCTGAAGTGGACTGTACGTGGAGAGGCTGACAGCTGGGTCCACGGCCACATGCAAGGAAATGCCTCCTTATTACGCGCAAAATAATGATTTCCTCCACCTGACATCTGGGACCAACCGAAATAGCCTCTGTATTTCACGAAAAAACGTTGCCGCCGCTGACAGCTCGGACCCACCAGCTATATCTTCGCACGCAAGGAAGTGCCTCCTTATTACGCACAAAAAAATGAATACTCCCCCTGCTAGCTGGGACCCAGTATAGTGGGCATACTAAGTTGACGGGGACGAAGGGCTTTGTCAACTTAGTCAATATGCACGATTCTAGCTCGACTGACCATACGATGTCCATCCAACGGCCGTAGTGCTTCTTCAACCTCTGGTCTTCTTGCTCCAGCCGCCCAAAGCAGCACCGGTCGTGCCACCCGCTCCTGCCTCCCGTGGCCGGCTGTGCTGCCGCGGAGGCCTCACCGCCCCCATACTACTCCCACCGCTGGCCAGGCCATCCCTCCACTCCACTCACCCACACCCCCTGTTATTCTGCGGCGACGGCAGCGCAGCCGAACCAGTGAACCCTCGTACTCCTCTCCGTGTGGGCATCTACTGCCGTGTCTTCCCCGGCTCCGCGTCGTCCCCTTCCTAGGCCTCGCCGTCGTCCACCACCGTGGTGCTGTCGGCACGGTGTGGTCAATGTGGTCAACGACCAGATTCCATCGGAAGAATACTATACGTGGAGAGGCTGACAGCTGGGTCCACGGCAGCCGCAAGGAAGTGCCTCCTTATTACGCAGAAAATAATTATTCCTCCACCTGACAGCAGGGACCCACCGGACGCCCACCAGTATATCGCGAAAAAAACGTTTGCCCCTGACTACTGGGACCCACCCGACGGGCCACCATATTTCGCGAAAAAAACGTTCCCCCTGTTGTCAGCTCGGACCCACCGGAAGTGCCTCCTTATTACGCACAAAAAATCAATACCCCCTGCTAGCTGGGACCCACCTTGGTGGGAGGCTGACTTGTGGGCCTACTAAGTTGACGGGGACGGAGGGCTTTGTCAACTTAGTCAATATGCACGATTCTAGCTCCAGTGACCATACGATGTCCATCCAACGGCCGTAGTGCTTCTTCAACCTCTGGTCTTCTTGCTCCAGCCGCCCAAACCAGCGCCGGTCGTGCCTTGTGCTCCTACCTCCCATGGCCGGCTGTGATGCGGCGGAGGCATCACTGCCCCTACTACTCCCACCGCTGGCCAGGACATCCCTCTACTCACCCACACCCCCTGTTATTCTGCGGCGATGGCAGCCTCACACCGCAGCGAACCAATGAACCCCCGTACTCCTCTATGTGTGGGCATCCACTGCCGCATCTTCCCCGGCTCCGCGTTGTCCCCTTCCTAGGCCTCGTCGTCATCCACCGCACTGGTGCTCTCGACGCGGCGTGGTCAACGTGGTCAAGGAACGGCTTCCATCGGACATGGACTGTACATGGAGAGGATGACAGCTGGGTCCACGACCGCAGCAAGGAAGTGCCTCCTTATTACGTGCAAAATAATTATTCCTCCACCTGACAGCGGGGACCCACTGGACGGGCCACCGTATTTCGCCCCCCTGACTGTTGGGACCCACCAGCTACATCTTCGCACGCAAGGAAGTGCCTGACAGTCGGGACCCACCTGGTCGAAGCGTGTGTAGCGTTGTCATTCTGGTCGCGAACGTGTACGTACATATATACCGATGGATGTAGAGGCGCGCACGTGTCGTAGTAGAGGCGGCCAGGGTGCAAGAAAGAAAATACAGCCACATATGTGTACATACGGGCGGGGTCTCGGACGCCTACTCACGCATACGTACGGCCAGGGCTCGTGTACATGGCTGGGTCGGAACAGAGAAACAACGTCGTCGTCGTGTTCATGGGGAGGCAATGGAATGCGTCGTCTTCATGGGGAGGCAACGGAATGCAACATGTTCATGGGGAGGCAACAGAATGCGTCGTGTTCATCGGGAGGGCTTGGACGGAACAGGCCATGGAAATGAGGCATGGCGTACCGCAGAACGGAGGAAACGGCCTTGTGTTCGACCGGCCACATTTGAAACGAGATCCTGTTCATCGGGAGGGGTCTGGCATACCGCAAAACGGAGGAAACGGACCTCCTACGGTCGAAACGGGGGTCCTGTTGATCGGGAGGGGTGTTGTGTACCGCAAAACGGATGAAACGGATTTGTGTTGGAGCGCTACAGTCAAAACAGGGGTCCTGTTCATCGGGAGGGGTGTGGCGTACTGCAAAACGGGACTCCATGGGATACTGTTCATCTCCACCGTCGACCCCCTCCAGCGTCCACGAGCTACTGTTCATCCACCGTCGACCTCCTCCAGCCTCCACCTGCGACTGTTCATCCACGGGCTCCTGTTCATCCAGCCTCCACCGCGCGCTACTCCACTGGCTACTGTTCAACCAGCCCTCTCCATGGGCTCCTGTTCAACCACCCCTCCACGGGCTACTGTTCATCCTGCCCTCCACCATCTACTGTTCATCCTGCCCTCCACGGGGTGGTCCTGTTCATCCAGCCCTCCACGGGGTCCTGTTCATCCAGCCCCAACCGGCTCGATTGATCGGGGTCCTGTTCATCCAGAGGCAACAACACGGGGTCCTGTTCATCCAC